>NC_140175.1:101513461-101558461 GCF_963971535.1 Notolepis coatsorum
CGTTTTTCGGGTTGTTTCCATCTCATGGCTATACATTTTTTGGCTGCTGTAACTCCCGCTAGACTGGCTAGAGTGAGTCCTTTTTGTTGTATGGAGGCCGGTAGCTGGGAGATATCATTTAGGATTAGTGATGTTGCGGAAAGTGGAATTGTCAGGTCACATAGATATGTCCGAAAGCTTAGTGGTTATGGATTTCCAAAATCGAGCCACCGGTGGACGTTCCCAGAACATGTGCAGATAAGTGCCAGTGGCCCTCAGAGTGCACAGGGTGCACAGAGTCAGCCACCACACCCACAGCACACAGTCTCCTAGGTATCCAGTATTAGGGGGAGGGAAACTGATGGGTGGGGATCGGGCGTTGTGGACAGCGACTCCTACAGGTCGGTTGGTGCGCCTGCGCAGTAGAATCAGGAAGCGATGGGGGCGGCGCCCCTCCAAAGCCCGAACCCATGACGCTGAGAAATCGCGCCGCGCAGGTGGAAAGATGTGACTGCTGTTACCTCGAGTATCGGAGGGGACTCGTGCTATGTATGACTTAGTCCACATTGCAGCCGGCTTGTGGGAGGCATGAAACAGCGTTCTAGACAGGGGAGGGTTGAATTGGATGATACGAAATTGGGGATGGGAGAAAAATAGAAAATGGTAGAAAAAGTGGATAAAAAAATTGTTGATAAAAATCCAATTGTTCCTATAGTAGTTTTTCCTTCTCCAGTAGCTCTGTGAGAAACATCTTAATAGCAGTCAGGCTAGTATCACTTAGCTTGGCTTCAGGTGTGCTCCTGTTCGGTGATTGGGGTTGTACCCTGTCAAATCGGCTGTCGAAATCATCAATAAAAAGTAAAAAAAAAAAAAAAAAAAAACTAGTTGGTTTGTAAATGTTTAGGGAGCAGATGTGTTTTTGCAACGTTATTCCATGATGCCGGCCGCCATCGACCCCTGAGATGAATATTCTCAATGTTCTTTATTGCATTTATACGGGTTCTCCCACAGGGGCAAGCTGTGCAAGTAGCTATTTCTTTCATTTAGAGTGAGTGTGTAGTAGCCTATAACATGAATGCATGAATATTTAAATCAGTAAGCTTGAAAGATACCCTGGGCTACAGATTGTCATGAATTCATGCCAGTCTCTCTCAAAGAATGGTTTAAATAGCCGGTTCCCAGCTGCGGGCTGACATCTTGATTAGAACGTAAAATGCGTTCTTTTCACTCCAGGTCACATTCGATTAATCACGGCAGCGCCCAGTAAACAGATTCTCCGTTGACATTTTGAAGAAGTTGGACCGTCTCCACGACTTCGGGGCAAAGCGCTTGACAAATAAGTGTCCCGGACTTTCTGTTTATGTGATATAAAGTGCTGTTCTGAGTAAGCAAAGTTAAATGACATGACGCACCACCGCCGAGGCAGATCAAAAGTTAATCTCAAACCATGTTTATTTGATATGAAGCAAACAAAGTGGATAGTGTACATACACACAGCTGGGAAACAGTGGGGTTCATTCTGCTGAAGCAGTTATCTATTGAGCTTCGCTTTGCTCTCTTGGCGTACTGTGTTCTCTAAGCACTGCAGTTTTTCAACTTGAGTGGCTGTCGTTACATTTGCTTCCCTGGGCTGAACACAAAATGTCTGAATCTCGCTCTGATGCTGTCTCTGCTCGGCTGACAAGGCACCCGTCGCGTCCGGCTTAGACCCGGGATGCAAACGAAAGCGAGTGGGAAAGGGTGTCGCACCCCGACAAATCCACATCAAGACATTTTACACGTCGCTCCAGTGTTGTGGTTATACTCGAGTCCTGGACTGATTTTCAGGACTCGTGACTCGACTTGGACTCGAGCCCTGATGACTCGGACTCGGGCATTGACTGCATTCAGACTCGGACTCTGACTTGTTAATTGATAAATACAGTTATCATTATTTTATTATTTTTGTAATAGGCCCTAATCATTTGGCATACGATTTTGATGGCTAGTGCATGGCTATTGTGTGTCACAAAGTAAATAAACTCCCTTTGAAACGGTGACCATTGTGTCATAATTGTGTTTAATGTGACCCTTTTTTTTATTTGTATGTCAGCTCTTTGACTGCCCGAGTGGAGGGGACTCAACCTTGATGACTTGGACTCAGACTCGGACTCGACTTGGACTCGACTCGGGCTCTTCTTTGGTGACTCAGACTTGGACTCGGATTCGAACACTGGGGACTCGAGACTCGACTCGGACTCGAGATTTAGTGACTCGACTGCAACACGGCATCACTCGCATCACAGTTTACAGTCTTTTAGCTGACGCTTTTATCCAAAGCGACTTACAAGTTAGTAAGTAACATTGTTCGTCAAACAGTGTTGGACAGTGTTACAGTCTTGAGTGCATAGTAGTATAGATATTAGCTTAGTAGGTAGTAGGGCTGACCCCTATTAGTCGATTAGTCGACTAATCAGTCGAAAGGAGCCGTAGTCGACTAGCCAACCTCTTAGTCGAATAAAAAAAAATATATATATATATTATAAATTATTATTATTTTTTGTATCATTCTTTCCAAAAGAAAAGAGGCCTAGAAGCGTGGCTAACGCTAATGGCACGCATACCAGAGGCTAACTGCCTACGAAAACAGGCACAGAGGCACTGAAAGAGGATTTCACCCGTGTAATGAACACACTAGAGTAGACAAATATCAAGATGTATCCATCAGTGGACCAATTGCATGCTTTTTCAGAGGACAAGAAGCCTTCAGTCGACTCCTTCAGACATTAAGCACCCCCCACAGCCCAAATGGAATGATAAAAAAAGTTAAAAAAAGAAAAAAGTTAAAAAAAATATTTAAAATATTAGACTTTTTTTTAAATGTTTTTATTTTTTTAGTCGACCAATAGTCGACTAACAGCTAATTTTGGCCAATCATAGTCGACCATCCAAATCCTTAGTCGGGGACAGCCCTAGTAGGTAGTAATATAGGCAAGGTAGATCACTTAGTAGCAAAGTGCATGACAGTGAAATACAGTATGAAGGTTAGTAGTTTTAATTATTTCAGATATTGATTGAAGAAGTGTGCTTTTAGTCGATGGAGGACAATTGGGTGGGTTTCGGCTGTCCTGACTGTGGTGGGAAGTTTATTCCACCATTGTGGAGCGAGGACAGAGAATAGGCTAATTAAAGTTCATGACTCGTGACAGGAGTTAGCAACCCATTACAGTGGTGGCACAGACTGCAAACAGTTTTGCTGCACCCAAAAAACGACAACAAATACAGGAAAAAGGTGCGGCTGGGTGGCGCAGCGGTCTAAGCGCTCGTCACCAACGTGTGAGACACCGGTATTGAATCCGGCTGTCAGCGTTGCCTCCGCTTGGGCCGGCCGTCATACCGGCTCAATTGGCAGAGTCAGCGGGTGGAAGTCGATGGGTGGTAATCTGGACGTTGTGGACAGTGACTCCTACAGGTCGGTTGGGGACGCCTGCACAGCAGAGACAGGAAATAGCGGGGGTAGTGTGAGCCTCCCACACGTTACACCTCGCCAAATGAGAGTCCGCGCTGGCAGGTGAAAAGATGTGACAGGCTGCCTTCTTGTGTACCGGAGGGGACACGTGATGCAAGGCTTCTATCCTCCCTACAACCGACCAGTGGGGGGCATATGCGAGCAACGTTCAAGACAGGGGAGGGGAGAATGGACCTGTCTCAAAACCCTGCCCTTTTTTCTTGATCCTCCAATCACAGCTGTAAGCGACAGCTGTGATTGGAGGATCAAGAAAAGGGGCAGGGTTTGAGATAGGTCTATTGGAAACACGAAATTGGGATGGGAGAAAAATTGAAAATAAGGAGAAAAAGTGGTTAAAAAAAAATTTAAATACAGGAAATATACCCCTAGAGTCTGCGGGAGCAGGGCCAGAAGATGACTCACAGGCAGATCACACGGTTACAGACCATGGAACGGACAAGACTATGAGTCGGATGAGAACTAGAACCACAGAGAATGCATCAATGGAGGAAAGGGGTGGAGCGGTAGAGGGAAAGAATATCCAGATCTGTCCTTGTGGCAGGAAAATCTATAAAAGGCCTCAGAATACATCAGGGGAGGAAGAAGTGCTTGGTAGAGGGAGTGCAGGTTGGCCGCATTGATCAGTACTTATTGAGTAAGTGTCAGTCAAGTCTGTTGGTTGTCCAGTGACAGGTAGAAAACCAGGATATCAGTAACCCCATCACTGAGGAGGAGGGGGAAAGCGCTGTAGGAGGATGTAGGTGGTACTGAGGCCAGAGAGAAGAGCTGTAGGAGGATGTAGATGGTACTGAGACCAGAGAGAAGAGCTGTAGGAGGATGTAGATGGTACTGAGGCCAGAGAGAAGAGCTGTAGGAGGATGTAGATGGTACTGAGACCAGAGAGAAGAGCTGTAGGAGGATGTAGATGGTACTGATGCCAGAGAGAAGAGCTGTAGGAGGGGATATAGATGGTACTGAGGTCAGAGAGAAGAGCTGTAGGAGGATGTAGATGGTACTGAGGCCAGAGAGAAGAGCTGTAGGAGGGGATATAGATGGTACTGAGGCCAGACTAGAGAGAAGAGCTGTAGGAGGATGTAGATGGTACTGAGGCCAGAGAGAAGAGCTGTAGGAGGATGTAGATGGTACTGAGGCCAGAGAGAAGAGCTGTATGATGTAGATGGTACTGAGGTCAGAGAGAAGAGCTGTAGGAGGATGTAGATGGTACTGAGGTCAGAGAGAAGAGCTGTAGGAGGATGTAGATGGTACTGAGGTCAGAGAGAAGAGCTGTAGGAGGATGTAGATGGTACTGGGGCCAGAGAGAAGAGCTGTATGATGTAGATGGTACTGGGGCCAGAGAGAAGAGCTGTAGGAGGATGTAGATGGTACTGAGGCCAGAGAGAAGAGCTGTAGGGGGATGTAGATGGTACTGAGGTCAGAGAGAAGAGCTGTAGGAGGATGTAGATGGTACTGAGACCAGAGAGAAGAGCTGTAGGAGGATGTAGATGGTACTGAGACCAGAGAGAAGAACTGTAGGAAGATGTAGATGGTACTGAGGCCAGAGAGAAGAGCTGTAGGAGGATATAGATGGTACTGAGACCAGAGAGAAGAGCTGTAGGAGGATGTAGATGGTACTGAGACCAGAGAGAAGAGCTGTAGGAGGATGTAGATGGTACTGAGGCCAGAGAGAAGAGCTGTAGGAGGATGTAGATGGTACTGAGGTCAGAGAGAAGAGCTGTAGGAGGATGTAGATCAGTGGACCTTTTTAAGCCCAAGATCATTTTTTTTTTTTTGTGAAGGCAAGATCTACCTATTGAAGCGTTGAGAGAAAAAGACAGCCAAGATTGTACTTTAAACTAAATGACTTTTATTTGCCTGTATTCTAATTACATGCAATGCTTTGGTCCAACATTAAAACGTCAAAGTAGAACTGTAATATCGCTGCTGGTGGGACAAAACCTTCTAACTCCATATATATATATATATATATATATATATATATATATATATATATATATATATATATATATATATATATATATTTTTTCAACTCAGTAGATCATCCTCCATGTGTGTGTGGTTTTACAAAGTCTACACAATGGGAAAGCATTAAACCAATCATCTGTCTAAACCTCGTAACTCTATTCGCCCTCAAATCTGTGTTCGTTTTTTTCATCTGCTGAAAAGTTGGGTTTTTGGAGTTATGAGGTTTTGTCCCGCCAGCAGCGATATGTACTTTCTCAGTCAGTGCTAAGTGCAGTCATCTTATTCAGCATCACTTTTCACATCAAAACAAAAGTAGAACTGTAATGGGGACTTTCTCATATAACACTTTGAGTGCCGGGACCCGTCTTTAGACGTCTTTGCTGGCCATGCTAAAGTTGCCGGAGGACGCGTTACGTCGTCCTTATATCAATATTTAAAAAATCTGCGATCGGATTCATATGTCCCCTCCGCTGGCCTGAGATCCACCAGCAGGACCCACTGAGCTCTCTGGCGGTTCAGGAGCGCCATCTGGTGGCCGATCGGCGCAATCGCCAAACAGGATGTTGAATAGAGGTTGTCATGACGACCGTAGTACTTCCGGGCGCTCGCTATAGTTCATGGGACTCTGGCTCGTCACGCTACACGGTGATCGATTGGCAATAACTCGATAAACAACATGATTTGGACGTATATACCATTATACAAGCTGGAGATGGACCGGGTAAAAATATATCCCATAATGATAAGATTTCTACTCGACGATGATCGCCCAACGGCGCGTGGAGACTGGGGTGAGTTTCAGCGTGTAACGTTACCGTCTTCGATACTAACTGCTATTATCAACATTTGACCCACATTAGATGATTGGTATAACGCTGCCCACGGAATTATAAACGCCCCCTCGCCCATCCGGTCAACATCAGATGACGTGTAGTAACTTCTAGAAGTACGTCTAGTTGGAATTTTTTATATCGCGCTGATTGCCATCAAACTGTATTTCATCATCAATATAATGCATTTGGGGCTATATATCACATTCTGGAGAAAGCTGCAGAAAGAGATGAAAACATACTTATACATTAGACCATACTTTACTATGAATATGTGAATGAAAAAGTTTAACGTTGCTACACAATGAACAATACATATAGGACTTTGAATGGGCCCTAATAATGGCAATGTAGCAATAGAATTTAAAAAGTTATAGCCCTGCAAAGAAGGGGACTTTCTCCATAGACAAATAGCGCTGGCAATCTATGGTATATCATGAATTTAACCTTAGGCAGCCAAAGTGTTAACATTGACAAACATATTTACAATTAGCATTTTATAAAGTAGAACTGTAATGTGTACTTTCTCAGTCAGTGCTAAGTGCAGTCATCTTATGCAACATCACTTTTCACATCAAAACAAAAGTAGAACTGTAATGTGGACCTTCTCCTATTAACATTGCCAAACATATTTACAATTAGCATTTTATAAAGTAGAACTGTAATATGTACTTTCTCAGTCATCTTATGCAGCATCACTTTTCACATCAAAACAAAAGTAAAACTGTAATGTGGACTCTCATATTATTAACATTAGAAAATGCTAATTGTAAATATGTTTGTCAAAGTAGAACTGTAATATGTACTTTCTCAGTCAGTGCTAAGTGCAGTAATCTTATGAAGCATCACTTTTCACATCAAAACAAAAGTAGATCTGTAATGTGGACTCTCAGGGAAAGATTACATTTTCTTTCCAGGGAAAGATCTACAGGGAAGGTCTCAAAGATCGACCAGTCGATCGCGATCGACGGGTTGGTGACCACTGATGTAGATGGTACTAAGGTCAGAGAGAAGAGCTGTAGGAGGATGTAGATGATACTGAGGCCAGAGAGAAGAGCTGTAGGAGGATGTAGATGGTACTGAGGCCAGAGAGAAGAGCTGTAGGAGGATGTAGATGGTACTAAGGTCAGAGAGAAGAGCTGTAGGAGGATGTAGATGGTACTGAGGCCAGAGAGAAGAGCTGTAGGATGATGTAGATGGTACTGAGGTCAGAGAGAAGTGCTGTAGGAGGATGTAGATGGTACTGAGACCAGAGAGAAGAGCTGTAGGAGGATGTAGATGGCACTGAGACCAGAGAGAAGAGCTGTAGGAGGATGTAGATGGTACTGAGGTCAGAGAGAAGAGCTGTAGGAGGATGTAGATGGTACTGAGGCCAGAGAGAAGGGCTGTAGGAGGATGTAGATGGTACTGAGGCCAGAGAGAAGGGCTGTAGGATGATGTAGATGGTACTGAGACCAGAGAGAAGAGCTGTAGGATGTAGATTGTACTGAGACCAGAGAGAAGAGCTGTAGGAGGATGTAGATGGTACTGAGGTCAGAGAGAAGAGCTGTAGGAGGGGATGTAGATGGTACTGAGGCCAGAGAGAAGAGCTGTAGGAGGATGTAGATGGTACTGAGGCCAGACTAGAGAGAAGGGCTGTAGGAGGATGTAGATGGTACTGAGGTCAGAGAAAAGTGCTGTAGGATGATGTAGATGGTACTGAGGCCAGAGAGAAGAGCTGTAGGAGGATGTAGATGGTACTGAGACCAGAGAGAAGCGCTGTAGGATGATGTAGATGGTACTGAGGTCAGAGAGAAGAGCTGTAGGAGGATGTAGATGGTACTGAGGTCAGAGAGAAGAGCTGTAGGAGGATGTAGATGGTACTGAGGCCAGAGAGAAGAGCTGTAGGAGGATGTAGATGGTACTGAGGCCAGAGAGAAGAGCTGTAGGATGTAGATGGTACTGAGGCCAGAGAGAAGAGCTTTATGATGTAGATGGTACTGAGGTCAGAGAGAAGAGCTGTAGGAGGATGTAGATGGTACTGAGGCCAGAGAGAAGAGCTGTAGGAGGATGTAGATGGTACTGAGGCCAGAGAGAAGGGCTGTAGGAGGATGTAGATGGTACTGAGGCCAGAAATAAGAGCTGTAGGAGGATGTAGATGGTACTGAGGCCAGCCTTTCAAGCAGAGAGAAGAGTTGTAGGATGTAGATGGTACTGAGGCAAGCCTGCCGTTCAGAGAGAAGAGCTGTGGGCAAAAAGCTAGAGTTAAATGGCCTAGAGGGCAAATGAAAGGAAAGAATGGGAGACGGTTAACAGGGATTTGAAAATGGTGTTAGGTGAACGTAAAGGAACTGTGGTAAATAAATGAGAGAAGATGGGAGACATTATTTATGAACATGGTGCTGAAGGATTTGGAATCATTGAGAGAAAGAGGGTGGAGAGATTGCAGTCAGTTAGGTCCAGACGGCAGAGAGGAATAGAGAGATGAGTGAAGGAGAGGAGACGGCTAAGAAAGGCGTCAGTAGATGAGAAAGAGGGAATTAATGTTTTGCAGTTAAGAAGTCGGTTAGCAGAACTCAGGAGGGCAGAACAACCTAGGGGGAAGAGAAAGAAGAAGGAGCGAGTCAGGACAGCATTTTATAGGGATCCATATAAGTTTGTTAAAGGAATGTTCAGCCAAGGAACGGGAAGGCAACTCAAAGAGAGATAAAGGCCATGTCCAGACTAAAACGATTTTGGTCGTTTTAGGCAAAGTATTTGATCGTTTGCACCGTTCTGTCAAGTCAAGTCAAGTCAAGTCAAGAGTTTTATTTGTCACGGCATACGAGTATACAATGAAATGTGGGTGGTCTTGCCCGCAACGATGTGCATATACAATAGTAATAACATATAATAGAATCCAATAGAACGACATTGTGCAATAAAAACAAGTAACAGAGTAAGGCATGTCGGTATATGTACATAGTTATTTACAGAGCATGGTAGGACATGCTAGGTCCTGTGGTAGTGCAATACACTGTTAGCTACGGATGAGGCACTGGGTCTTTATGTACATGCTATATTATACAATCTCAAGTTATACTATACTATTCTTAAAGTGACCTTTCCTTAGTGGCCATAAGTGTGGGCGTGTGCAGCATGAGTGTGTGCTTGCTCATGTTAAAGTGGCTGCTAGTGTGTGAGCGTGTACAGTGTGTGTATCGTGTGTGTGCTCATGTGTGCTTGTGTGTGGAGAGTTCAGTGTTCAAGGCTCTGATGGCCTGGGGGAAGAAGCTGAGCCGAAGTCTCTCTGTCCTAGTAGCTGGAGTTCGCAGGCGTCTGCCTGACCTCAGCAGCATGAACAGGCTGTTGTTGGGGTGGTGAGGGTCTTTCATTATTCTGCAGGCTCTGGATTTGCACCTCTTGTTGTATAGAACCTGCAGGGGTGGTAGTGCAATACCCGTGGTACGCTCGGCTGAGCGCACCACTCTCTGTAGGGCCTTCTTGTCCTGTGCCGTGCTGCATCGAACATTGTACATATGTCTATACTGAACACTGGGACCTCTATTTTTACTTCTTTTTACATGCTACTTTATATTATTTCATACTTATCTTGTCTAGCACAGTCTCTGGAGCGTATCAGTAAGAAGCATTTTGTATAAAAGTATTCTGTACTTCTGTATGACAACTACTAAAGAAACTTGAAACTTTCCATACCAGGCAGTGATGTTTCCAGTCAAGATGCTCTCTACAGCTCCGGAGTAGAAGGACTGGAGTATCTTCCCAGATACTCTGAACTTCCTTAACTGTCTCAGGTGGTAGAGGCGCTGCTTTGCCTTTTTTACGACTGAGTCTATGTATTGAAGATATAATGCTTGTTTGCAAAGTTTGCTGGAGCCACTTCATCCAGAAGGGCACACCCCGGTCAGAGAGCGGACGCAGACACAGAGAACAGTCCTTTCGTATTTATTAAGGATTCTGTTGTTGAGCGATATGCTTCCATCCAGGTCGTAGGGCTGGATGGAGCGATCAAAGATTGAGTGAGTGGTGTTCTGCAACAGATAAGCAGAACACACAATAATTAACAGAGGTACATGCTTATTAATCATAACCTGAACACACAGCAAAATATGCTATCTAGCATATTAGCATTGGCTGCATGGACCAAACATAATGCGCACAACTGAAAGGATGCTATCTAGCATGTTAGCATCGGCCGCATGGACCAAACATAATGCACACAACTGAAAAGATGCTATCTAGCATATTAGCATTGGCTGCATGGACCAAACATAATGCACACAACTGAAAGGATGCTATCTAGCATATTAGCATTGGCTGCATGGACCAAACATAATGCGCACAACTGAAAGGATGCTATCTAGCATGTTAGCATCGGCCGCATGGACCAAACATAATGCACACAACTGAAAGGATGCTATCTAGCATATTAGCATTGGCTGCATGGACCAAACATAATGCACACAACTGAAAGGATGCTATCTAGCATATTAGCATTGGCTGCATGGACCAAACATAATGCACACAACTGAAAAAGATGCTATCTAGCATATTAGCATTGGCCGCATGGACCAAACATAATGCACACAACTGAAAAGATGCTATCTAGCATATTAGCATCGGCCGCATGGACCAACATAACAAGTAAATGGCAGAATGCAATGGCATCCAGAACACACAACTGAAGAGATGCTATAGCATTATTGGCATTAGCATAGCTCAATTAGCAGCATGAATTAACACAACGTAGCAAACCAAATCATAGTCACACATGCATGTCACAGCATCTCAACACATAAGGCAGGCTACATATGACATGTATCTATCATTACCATAGGCACTATATTTGTAGGCTATTGGTGACTTACTTAGTTCATGAACGCACTCTTACTGGGAAAGCAGACAGCAATGGAACACATGGGGGCAAGATGGCCGCTGTATTTAAACCCATTAGGACCCCTGGGCTGTCCAGAGAGATGCCAGACTATAAATAATAGGACCCCTGGGCCATCAAAGAAGTGCCTGACTGGAAATGACAATACACAGCATAACAAATCATGGGGAATTTACAACAGCTGCCCCAAGAATAGCATAGCTATTATGTAAACAGTCAAATTCCCTAAGTGGCTACCGAGGTCTCTGATTGTCGCCATCATTTGCCACAGTCGGGTCGGGAGCGTAGGACACTTGTGGCAGGGAGGCATCCCGCCGCCCCATCAGCAACCTGTTTGGTGTCACATAATGGTGGCTTAAGGGGCCGCAACCGGGCAGGAGGTAAGTCTGCCACCATTGGAGCCACCGGCTCCCACCTCCACTTCCTACATCCTGTGCAGGTCCTCTGATGATGCTTGATGGCCCGTCTTCCCCACAGGACCCAGTACTGGTGCCTGATCTCTGCGAAGACCCTATCGGGCCCTGGGTGGAGTAGGCGGGCATCTACATCCTTGATGAGTTTCGTCACTGCATGGCCAGGATCGAGAACTATGGGGTGGATGTCAGTAGAACAGGAGGTGTCCAGGTGACAAGAGCGTCCACCAATTTGGAGAAGACCCATTGTATGATCCATCTCTGGTGAGAGCGTACTGAGCTTACTACTGGGCAGTACTGGGTTTCCAGCTCTGAGACACTTAAATCCCTCTGGGAAGCAGTCCGCCTGGCTGGTCTTCAGCAGGAAGACTTCGGTGTCATGCAGGTTAGGTTGAGGTAAGGAGGAGTCGGCCGCCGCCCCGTGATGGGTGAACCATGACTCGTCAGACTCATTTACCGCTTCTTCACCCAGCTTGGCAACACATCCTCCATCGAGCTTTTTGATCTCTGCTCCAGTGATTTGAGCCTTAGCTGAATCTCCTACCAGTCTTTGCTCTGTGTTACGGGGCATTGGCATGACTGCTTTGGCAGTGGCTTTCAGTGGTGGCGCGTCCTTTGCGCGGAGCAGAGGCGTGGCGTATCGGAGTGTGTCACCAACCTTCACCCTCTCAGTGCGTGCTTCCAGGATGCCCACAGTCTCGTGGTCCAGACGGGCCCTTACTGCTAGCTTTCCACTTCTAAATGGAAGCACATCAAGCTGCCAGAGACGTTCAACGTGTTGATAGAGGTCGTCCGGTGCAGACTTGAGAGAGGTAAAGTAGCATGAAGTAGCCTGTGACGCAAGACCATCTGGGCCTTGGAGTGCCCAGCCGAGCGCTGTGTGGACTGCTGCGGGTCCACCTTTGGGGCCGAATCTGATGGGTTCTTGGGATGTGATCAGATGGGTGCAGTCTGCACCAATTAGCAGTAGTGGATGCACTTGACTGAAGTCCTGCAATGGGAGCCCCCTCAGGTGGCGATAGCGTTCCTGAAGCGCAGTCACAGGGTAAGACTGCTCGGACAGGGCTAATCGACCTGCTGTGAAGGCGCCCTTCACCAGGTGCTGTTCAGAAGGATGAGTCAGGGAGGCCACATGGAAATCTACAGACTTGCCAGTGAGGCGAGCCACGTCCTGGCGAATCGTCCGCAGTGCGAGGGACTCCACTTCGCCTTTAAGGTCCAGGTGTCGAGCTGCAGCAGGCAGTATTATCGTGCGTTCAGCTCCATCGTCTAGGATCGCATAAGTGTGCAGTGACTTGCTCCCGTTAGTAATGACGATTGGTACCACCTTAAGGTACACCTTCCCTCCTTGTTTGGAGTTGGAGAGCGAGGCACCATCCTTTGGTGTGATGAGGTAGGCACGGGGACCCGGCTTGGCGATGGCGTGGAGAACTCTGAGGTGGACCTCCTGGCACTCACTGCATGGTTTCCTCAAGGTGCAGGCATCTTGCTCATGGCTGGTACGACCGCAATTACGACAACGTTTGCCATTTGCTATCCACTTCTCAACCTTTCCCGGCGAGCATTGGACAATGTCTGGACACTGCGATAGGTAGTGCTCGGCACTCCTACAGAAGAGACACATCCTCTTGAACTTCTGCTTCTTGGCTTCTGATTGAGATGTCTCAGCAGGCTGGTGGCTGTCTTGTTTAGGCTTGGCGGAGCCATAATAAACAGAGAAAGGCTGGTTGCAAGGTTTGGGTGGGGGAACTTGCTTGTCTCTGTTAGAGAACTGTGTCCCTTCCATCCGATGGCGCTGTGCCATTCTCTCTGACAGTCTTTGAGCTTCAGCCTTTACCCTGAGCCAGTCGGCGAGGTCTCGAAGGTCGTACGGGTTTAGGCTGGTCGTGTCGAGGCGACCTCGAGCCTGTAGGTGCTCCACAAAGCCATCTCTCACTTGCGTAGGGAGTTTACACAGGAGCCGGTCCACATGGCCGGTCGACCTGACTTCCATCCCGTTAGGTCCTTCCAGTGATGTGAGCATTCCCACTAGCAAGTCGACGCTAAGGGCGAAGCTCTGGAAGGCTTTGGTATCTCCTGCTTTGAGATCAGGAGCGTTCAGTAGTGCGGCAATCTCGCTTTGTGCAAGCTGATATGGCTGTCCGTATTGCCGCTGCAAGGCCTGCATGGCGGCGGTGTAGGGTTGCGCATAATGCCTGCAGGACTGGGCTATCAGCTTAGCCTCATCTAGAACCAGCTGCTCCATAAGTACACGGTACTTGTAGTGCTCAGAAAGTTCAGTGTGGGCATCGAGTAGGTGGTCCAGCGCCATCTTAAGGTCCGTGAACTCTCTCTCGCTGTCATGGACCAGGTTAGGCAGTTTAGGTACAGGGACTGGCTGCCTGGGAGGCTGGAGAGCGTATGGATCCTGTAGTGCTGTGTACTGGGCCTGACGGACATACTGGACCGGTGGAACTGCTACATGATAATAGGGTGCTGGACCGGGTGTTGGATGCACAAGCTGATAGGCTGGCTGAGTCGATGCAGCAGGCTGAGGCTGATACACTGGTTGTGGATGGTGGCTCAGTTGGTGCAGCAATGGTTGAT
Organism: Notolepis coatsorum; assembly: GCF_963971535.1. Classification (NCBI taxonomy): domain Eukaryota; kingdom Metazoa; phylum Chordata; class Actinopteri; order Aulopiformes; family Paralepididae; genus Notolepis; species Notolepis coatsorum. The sequence continues at coordinate 101,527,613 of NC_140175.1, forward strand.
ACATATGCTGAGCAGGGATGGCTTGTGGAGGCTGACATGCTGGTTGTTGATGGCTCTGCTGGTACGGCAGTGCTTGATGCAATTGCTGAGCAGTGTTGATTGGTGGAGGCAGATATGATGATCGTTGATGGTGGCTCAGCTGGTGCGGCAGCGCTTGATACGCTTGCTGAGCAGGGAATACTGGTGGAGGCTGATATGCCCTCGCTGCTGCGACAGCGGTTGTGAATGGTGAAGGCGGCGCTGTCCAGGAGGGTAGTTGATAGGTAGACTGCTGAGGTGCACCTGCTGTATGTTGGCCCACTGGCTGGAGAGCAGCTGCAGTGGGTAACCATCGTGCAGGGTAGAGTGCTGTTGCAGTATGAGGTTGATAATTAGGCTGTGCAGGCGTAGCTGTAGTATATTGATGCACTTGATATGCAGATCTCATTGGCGTAAGCTCATACCGGGTCTGTGCGGCCGCTGGTGTGCTGCCATGCCTGCTCCTCACCATTGATGACACAGGCTGGTTTGACCGGTAGGTAGGCTGGTAACGTGGTACCGTTGGCATTTGCTGGCCCACGTGACCCACTGCTTGCATCACCTGGAAGTCAGACTGTGGCATGACCAGACTCATCGCGGTGGGGGCTGGGGGCCTCGGAGCAGCCCCGAACAGGAGGTTACTGTCGGCGGTAGAGACTGAGTCGACATGTAGGCTTGCTGCCTTTGGTCCGGTGTACAGGTTGTGGCTTGAGACTGTAACGTTGCAGTTGTTGGGCACAGCAGCGGTATTAGTGGCAGCGAGCTCGACCATGGTGAGCGGTTGGGTGGGACGCTCAGACTATGATGTGACAATGGTGGTGGAAGGCGTAGGGGCACGGTAGAGCAAGGTCCTCTTGCGTCAGAGGTGCCACCTGTTAGGCTCCGACTGTGGTGGCTCTGCTCTGATGGGGATGGCGATGTGAGCCCCACACACACTTCCCGCTGGTCAGGCCGGGTGTTAGCATACGGTGATAGGTCCCAGTGTCGCGTCTGATCGACTGCTCCCGGCAATGAGAGGCAGGGAGGGGGCCCGAGCGCAGTGTGGAGCTGGTCACCTGTAGCTGCAAACTCGGTCTGCAGGCTGAGTGACCGCAGCTGCTGTGCGGTGGCACCTTCGCTGTCATCTGGTAGAGACGGTGCAGTATTAGGCATGAGGGACTGTGGTAAACTAACCAGATAGCCTTGCAGGTGTGCTGGAAGCTGTCGCAGCCTTCCTCCTCGTCTTCCATTTTCGTCTGCTGCTGTTCTCTGTGTGTCCATGGCGCCGTCGTGGGTGAAGTTCTCCGGCTCGAAGGACCAATATTGAAGATATAATGCTTGTTTGCAAAGTTTGCTGGAGCCACTTCATCCAGAAGGGCACACCCCGGTCAGAGAGCGGACGCAGACACAGAGAACAGTCCTTTCGTATTTATTAAGGATTCTGTTGTTGAGCGATATGCTTCCATCCAGGTCGTAGGGCTGGATGGAGCGATCAAAGATTGAGTGAGTGGTGTTCTGCAACAGATAAGCAGAACACACAATAATTAACAGAGGTACATGCTTATTAATCATAACCTGAACACACAGCAAAATATGCTATCTAGCATATTAGCATTGGCTGCATGGACCAAACATAATGCGCACAACTGAAAGGATGCTATCTAGCATGTTAGCATCGGCCGCATGGACCAAACATAATGCACACAACTGAAAGGATGCTATCTAGCATATTAGCATTGGCTGCATGGACCAAACATAATGCACACAACTGAAAGGATGCTATCTAGCATATTAGCATTGGCTGCATGGACCAAACATAATGCACACAACTGAAAAAGATGCTATCTAGCATATTAGCATTGGCCGCATGGACCAAACATAATGCACACAACTGAAAAGATGCTATCTAGCATATTAGCATCGGCCGCATGGACCAACATAACAAGTAAATGGCAGAATGCAATGGCATCCAGAACACACAACTGAAGAGATGCTATAGCATTATTGGCATTAGCATAGCTCAATTAGCAGCATGAATTAACACAACGTAGCAAACCAAATCATAGTCACACATGCATGTCACAGCATCTCAACACATAAGGCAGGCTACATATGACATGTATCTATCATTACCATAGGCACTATATTTGTAGGCTATTGGTGACTTACTTAGTTCATGAACGCACTCTTACTGGGAAAGCAGACAGCAATGGAACACATGGGGGCAAGATGGCCGCTGTATTTAAACCCATTAGGACCCCTGGGCTGTCCAGAGAGATGCCAGACTATAAATAATAGGACCCCTGGGCCATCAAAGAAGTGCCTGACTGGAAATGACAATACACAGCATAACAAATCATGGGGAATTTACAACACTATGTGTGTTGTCCATGTCAGATCCTCTGAGATGTGGACCCCCAGGTACTTAAAGCTGCTCACCCTGTCCACGGTATCCCCGTTTATCCTCAGTGGTGTGTGTGTCTCCTGCTGTCCTCTCCTATAATCCACAATCAGCTCCTTGGTTTTACCAATGTTCAGGAGCAGGCTGTTGTCCTGCCACCAACGTTCCAGTACCTCAACCTCCTCCCGGTAGGCCTTCTCGTCATTGTCCGAGATCAGCCCCACCACCACTGTGTCGTCCGCAAACTTCACTATGGAGTTGGAGCTGAACTTGGCCACACAGTCGTGTGTGTATAGTGAGTACAGCAGGGGGCTCAGAACACAGCCCTGGGGGGACCCGATGCTCAGGTTGATGGTGTTGGAGGTCTGACCCCCCACCCTGACCGCCTGGGGCCTTTCGCTCAGAAAGTCCAGTATCCAGGCGCTCAGAGCGGAGCTCAGACCCAGCTCGATCAGCTTGTCCACCAGTCTGGTGGGGACTATGGTGTTGAACGCTGAGCTGTAGTCAATGAACAACAGTCTCAAATAGCCCCCCTTCTGGCGGTCAAGGTGAGAGAGGGTGCTGTGCAGTACTTGGGAGACCGCATCATCAGTGGACCTGTTTGGCCTGTATGCAAATTGCATAGGGTCCATATCACTGGGGAGGGAGGCACAAATGTGATCCTTGACCAGCCTCTCGAAACATTTCATGGCCACAGAGGTGAGTGCCACCGGTCTGTAGTCATTGAGACATGTTGGGGAGGTTTTCTTTGGTACAGGGATGATGGTAGACATCTTGAAGCAAGCAGGGATCACTGACTCCGCCAGGGATCGATTAAATATGTCGGTGAACACAGGGGCTAGCTGGTTAGCACAGGACTTAAGTATGCGTCCTGTTATTCCATCTGGGCCAGCAGCTTTTCTGGTGTTCACCTGCATAAATGCTCTTCTCACACTGTGTACCGACAATGAGAGAGCATCCCCGCCCCCCCGCGGATGTCCCCCTCCCCCCTCCACAGCCGGCGCGCCAGTGACGTCACTAGCCGTTGAGCTAGCGGAGCCACTGTCTGCACCAAACCGAGCATAGAAAGAGTTGAGTTTGTCCGCGAGAGAGGTGTCGTCACTCCCCATTGAGGGGGCGCTGACTTTGTAGTCAGTTATTGTCCTCAGTCCCCGCCATAAGCCTCTAGTAAGCAGGTATCAGGTAAATTGAGTCATGATCGGACGTGCTAGTCGCTCCCGCTAGTGGCGGAGCCGGTACAGCTTTGTAGCCGGCTCTGAACGGGGTGTAGCAGTGGTCGAGCGTATTCCCTCCTCTGGTGGAGCAAGCGATGTGCTGAAAGAAGGATGGCATCACTTTTTTCAGATTTGCCTTGTTGAAATCGCCGGCTACAATCATGGCTGCGTCCGGGTGTTTTATCTGATGAATGCTGAGATGCTCCGCCAGTTCCGCCAGAGCCCTGGCGGTGTTTGCCTGGGGGGGAATGTATACTGCAGTCAAAATGATGGCTGTGAACTCTCGGGGTAGGTGGAATGGGCGGCATTGAATGGCCAGATGTTCCAAATCCGGCAAGCATGAACGGGAGAGTACCTTTACCTTCTTGGTATTAACCCAACTATTCTGCGACACGGAACTGCGTTCTGGCAGCCTGAAGACGGTACTTTCTGATACCAGCTCCCAGAGTGCGCAATTCTGAAGACGCCTGAAGACGCCCCCCATTGCGTCACCATCTTTACAAGCGATACGTATACGATGGATATTAGGAGGAAGTGGAAGCTGTAGTAAAGGCGTGCAACGGCTTCTTCAGCCCCATGGCCGAATGGAGTCCCCTACTGGGTTCATAAAAGTGTGTCTGATGTACTCGGATTCTTTAGGTGGAGGTTATTGCACGATCGACTTTATCATTATTGGGCAGAGTTTGCGAAAAGCGGTAAATGAGATGTTGGAAGAAGCATTGAAAGGCAGTCAGTGGATTTGATTGAGGGAAAACAATGTCAGCTGGGGGCCAAAGTAAACAAAGGGAAAGAGTATTCCTTTTGTTGTCTGTTGTTGTTTCATGTGTGATATTGATATCAGGAATTGTTCTATATTTTTTTTATACATACAATAGCAGTGAAGGGAGGTGCCCGCTTGATAACCCTGGTGATATGCTGGCTCTCGCTGCCTATCTATCTACACGTTGGATTGTGGTGTCCATTGGGGAGCCACCTGGAGCTCACATTTTAACCATTTATTCCTGCACCCACACCCCTTACCCTAATGTACCAGGTTCATATCCTATTCCCTACCCCTACTGTTATGGTTTGTAAACAACCCCAACAGCACGGCACAGACAGGTAGTTCAGAGTTAGCCAAAAACTAGGGCGTATTTATTTCCAAAACAGAGAAGAGCAAAAACAACAAAAAGCACAAGGGGAGAATGTCCTTGGGCAGAGTAGGCTCTGTGGCTCTGCAGCTCGGCTCAGAGCAGAGACGGCACTGTGGCGTTGCGCCTCTGACTCTGCGGCTCTGCATCTACTTGGACATCCACTCGGGGAGGAACAGAGAGAGAGAGAATGTCAACAAACGAGCGTATGGAATACGAGGCAGTCCAGTATTATTTAGCTGAGTCCAGTATTCTTTAGCTGAGTTCAGTACTAACACAAGCGACACATCTTCAGTGTTTACCAAAACACACAAAAACAGAAAGGTCAGAGTCCAGGGAAATGCGGGGAAAAAACAGAGCATCCAAAAAGTATGTTTCCAAAAACTCACCAAGGCGCAATTGCGCAAAGCGATCTACGAGGCACAGATCCACGGATGGCAGAGAGGAGCAACAGCCGCGACTTCCAAAGACGTTCTAGAGACAAGACGGGGAACAACACGGGAGGAAACAAGCAGCAGCTAGTGGTAAGCCAAAACGACCCGACACAGAACGATCAGAACCCCAGAGTATATAAGGGCTCCACCGAGCTGATTTGAAACTCACTTCAGGTGCGTGAAGGTAATTGGTACCTGGAAGCGTGCGGTCTTGGACCAATCCTAAACCATGTTTAAATCCTACACCCCCCACACACACACACGCACGCACGCACGCACGCACGCACGCACGCACGCACGCACGCACGCACGCACGCACGCACGCACGCACGCACGCACGCACGCACGCACGCACGCACGCACGCACGCACGCACACACACACACACACACACACACACACACACACACACACACACACACACACACACACACACACACAGGAAGCAACGGGGACACGTGATGCAAGGCTTCGTCCACATTGCAGCCAACCAGTGGGAGGCATGGTCTAACAACGTTCGAGACAGGGGAGGGTAGAGTTGGATAATACGAAATTGGGATGGGAGAAAAATAGAAAATGGGGAGAAAAAGTTGATAAAAAAAAGAGACGGTCTGAAGAAGCTCTGGTCGTCGAGGAGATGTTACCTACTTCCACGGTTGACTTACCCTCATTTAAAAATGCCCACAAATAACAATGTCAATGTCAGAGAAACACGTTCGCTGGCTGGAGAGAGAGAGAGAGAATCTGCGGTGATGGAAGCTCATTTGAAGGCCCCACTGGTTATTTCTTATAATTAGGGATGCTCGATATTGGCTTTTTTACTGATACCGATATACCGATATTGTCCAACTCTTAATTTCCGATACCGATATCAACAGATATCAACCGATACCGATATATGCAGGGTTTCCCCCCCCAAAAAACGGAATAATTTCAGGTAATTAACATTACATATCTCTTGTTGTGGAATTAACACAACATTATGCATACTTTTGACAATAAAAAATATCAGAATTTGTTCTTACTTGCTTGCCTGGGTAAATAAAGGTTATAGAAATATAATTTATTTTTATATTTATAAAATATTTTTTTTAATTTTTAATTTTATTTGAAAACCGTTACAGATATTTTTCGATATCACATCTTAATGCCAATATCGGCTGATAATATCGGACATCCCTAGTAATCAGCAATAAGTAACTAACTGAGTCATTTGCCCAACACTGCTTACTACACAGTGGCAAACATTTTTTTTAAGCACTGGAGCAAAATACCACTCTTTTTCTTTGGTGTAAAGAAATGAGCAAGTTGTAAAAAGCTACAGGCACTATTAACACGTTCACTACCACACTGCAAAGGGTTAAAGAACGTGTTTTCACCCAAAATAAAAATGTCTACCAGAGATAATAACATTTAGTCTTGGGAAACTGATTGTATGTCACGTAGGCGAAATAGACTGCAATTTCAAAAATGTGTAGCGTAACACGAATACATCTTCCTAAAGTAAATCTCATTACTACATCAAAGTGTCTATCGAGAAGTGTTCACTGCAGCAGCCCATCCTCATATCAGTCCTTGCCTGTAAAGACATAACCTCCAAATTCACCTTCAGATTCAGGTTATTTTATTGTCACAGCTTTTTAAAATGTACATACATTCAGAAAAACGTGAGATGCTGGTTTTTTCTCCCGGCTCCTCAACTGTAGTAGATTTGCAACAATAACAACCCTTTTCTCTCTTTTACACTCAAAGATCCCAAATCTCTTTTCCCATTACAATACAGTAGGGCTGACCTCGACTAGTCGAATAGTCGACTAATCGATCGAAAGGAGCCGTAGTCGACTGCCAACCTCTTAGTTGAATGCAAAATAATATATATATATATATTATAATATATATATTTTTTTCATTCTTTCCAAAAGCAAAGAGGTCTAGAAGCGTGGCTAACGCTAATGGCGCCCATACCAGCAAGGCTAACTGCCTAAGAAAACGGGCACAGAGGCACTGAAAGAGGATTTCACCCATCTAATGAACACACTAGACAAATATCAAGATGTATCCATCAGTGGACCAATTGCATGCTTTCGCAGACGACAAGAAGCCTTCAGTCGACTTCTTCAGACATTAACAACTCAATCAGCGCTGGAGCGATATGCGTGATGTGTGGTTAAAAAGCCAGCGCTCTAAAGTATAGGAATATGTGGCGGTGTTTGCAGGGCTATAATAACTATATTCTATATTATAGCTATGGATACAATACTATGGCCCATTTGACATCGAGTATCTATCGTTCAATATGTGAAAAAGAAATAATTTTTTCATCCATACATTCCCGTTTTATACCGTGGTGAATATAAGTATGATTTTAGAGCGGTCTGGGGTAATTCCTGGGAGGCTGGTAATAGCCCGCAACGTGTATTATACTAAATGCATTTGCGTTTCGTCCCTACACACGTTACAATTAAAAAATCAAATGCATATGATAGGTATTATGTTCCATCATGAATGCTTTTTTGATGCTTTGATTGTCACCAACGGAATACGTTGTGGACTAACGTTACACACATACGCTCGGATCGCAATGAAGACATTCTTGGATCAACACAAGATTGATATCATATAGCCCTTACCTTGACTAGGATGTACCCCAAAAAGAATATTCCAATTATCTGATCGCCATTCCAAGTATTGATGTCCATCGTGTCGCCAACATAATCCACCACACAACATGGATCGGGAGTATTTGATTCTTCTCAATCCGAGCGTTATAACCGCTCGTCTTGCCACGAGAAAAATAGCCGACCCGGACCCATAATCGACGTACAGCCCAAGACACAAGGTTTCAAAGGGTACTCGACACCGCCGTCTGGTAGGATGCGGCCGGTATTGCACTTTTACGATCTCAGACTCATTCCCTATGATAACACCAGGCTCCCTGGATGGATAATGAATGGAAATATCGAATAACAGAAATAACGATGAAAACCTGACTTTTCTCGGGTTTGGCGCTCAAGCGTTGGCGAGGTAACCCGACTTTACTCGGGTATGGCGTCGGGTTAAGCACCCCCCACAGCCCAAATGGAATGATCCCCCCCAAAAATAAAAAAAATAATACAAAATTCTGGGGGGTAGTCGACAACTACCAGTCGGCTATCGGCAAATTCCGGCCAATCAAAGTCGACTATACACATCCTTAGTCGGGGACAGGCCTACAATCAGGGGTGTAAAAAGTACCCAGAAATTATACTTAAGTCAAAGTATGAGTACCGTCACAAAATCGTACTCAAGTAAAAGTCTGTATCTGGCTAAAAACACACTTGAGTAAAAGTTAAAAAAGTTTCTACTTTTAAATGTACTTAAGTACTAAAAAGGTTAAAGTAAAACCTTTTTTCTGACTGTCTTTCTTCTGATAGCAGGTGTTTAATCAAAGATCCCCGCTTTCTAGTCTTGCACAAGGACCAATCAGCATGGGTATGGGCGGGTTCATTTTCCATTGATGGGGATTTGATTGGCTGTTTTTAAATAAAGCGCGGCCGCAGGATTAATAAGTTTAACGTTAGTTCGCCCAGAGAAACAAATATACTAATTAAAATTGTTGGACCTGCGAGACATTGTACTTTGCACGTCTGCATTTTAAATGTAAGGAGTAAAAAGTATGTTTTCTTTCTCTGAAATGTAATTGAGTAAAAACAAACCTAATAATACTCGAGTAAAGTACAAATCCCCAAAAACAGTACTTAAGTATTGTAACAAAGTACAATCACTCAAGTACTTTACAGGTTACTGAAGTCAAGCCGGCATCTATATAGAATGACCAACAGCACCAATATAAGGTACACCGGAGCCTTCGGGGATCAAGACGGGCTATACTCACGGGAGCCAAGTTTATATAATTTGTTTTATTCCATTCAGTGTAATTCACAGCACAAAGTGATTTGGCTCCGAGCAACACGAGACTGATATGTGCTCAGATAAATATACTCCCTTTGATCACCCCCCCCCCCCCCCCCCCCCTCCCCCACATGACCCCTGCGCTGTAAGATCTCCCAGACACCACCGCGGATCATGTGTTGTTGAACACCAGCACGCCGCCGCTAGATTCATTGCAGAAGGTCGAGACGCGGCTCGGTAACCGTCTCAGTAACGTAGCGAGAGACGGGCGCATTTTTTATTTCTTTTTATTCCATACCATTTTTGTACATCCCGCAGTATCTAAATATGACTCTCAGAGGCCCAACGGGGAGACGAATAACTATAGGCTGGAGCCATTCCTTACGGTCATGTGATGGGAGCTAATAGTCCTCAGCCTCTGCAGAAACCCATCAGTGTCAGGACAGGACAGTTATCAGTAATAGAAAATTACATTATGGCTCTATATACATTCTGGGGTTCCTTCCAGGGGAAGGTTCGTGTGATATGATTATTAAAAATGGCCACTGGTGTAACCAAGTAATAATGTGCACAACGTCTAAAACCGCACTGCACTTACATGGCGCACGGACACGCGTGCTCTCTCTCTGTCTCTCTGTCTCTGTCTCTCTGTCTCTCTCTGTCTCTCTCTCTCTCTCTCTCTCTCTCTCTCTCTTCTCTCTCTCTCTCTCTCTCTCTCTCTCTCTCTCTCTCTCTCTCTCTCCTCTCTGTCTCTCTCTCTTTTCTCTCTGTCTCTCTCTCTCTCGTCTGTCTCTGTCTCTGTCTCTCTCTCTCTCTCTCTCTCTCTCTCTCTCTTCTCTCTCTCTCTCTCTCTCTCTCCTCTCTCTCTCTCTCTCTTCTCTCTCTCTCTCTCTCTCTCTCTCTCTCTCTCTCTCTCTCTCTCTCTCTCTCTCTCTCTCTCTCTCTCTCTCTCTCTCTCTCTCTCTCTCTCTCTCTCTCTCTCTCTCTCTCTCTCTCTCTCTGTCACACACTTACAGGTAGCATTGGTCGAATGAAAAAGAAAGAGCATAGCAGGGGGGGGGGGGGGGTGCATTAAGATGATGACGGTCATTTATTTCAGATTACAGTGAAGACAGTCTCGCCGGTAAGAGCATTATGATCCAACACGGAGGAGGAGGTGGAGGAGGAGGAGGAGGAGGAGGAGATACAGAGTGGCCGTCAGTGTTTGTAACCCTACTGAGATGAGTCGTTAGAACACACCGACAACTCGGCTTTCTCAGCGCAAAGAAAGCCCCTCGAGATGGGAGACGGGAATAAACTAGAGAGTAATGGCATTAATCATTTCATTCCATTAGAGTTGGAGGAGGAGAGAGAGAGAGAAATAAAGAGAGAGAGAGGGGGGGGGGGTGAAGCGCAGGGGAGTCGGTGGAGAAAAGGGAGAATATAACCTGTCTTACTTAAAACTCTCTAGATACTTATAACCCCTCTATATACGTATAACCAGGGCCGCCTGGGAGAAATGCGAGGCCCTGTGCGAGATTTAAACGCGAGCCCCCCCCCCCCTAAAAGGTAATAAAAAAAAAATATATATATATAATAATATATATATATATATTTTTTTCATACAGTCAACATATTCTTAAATAATAGCGCTGCCCGAGGCTAGGCATGATACAGTCAACATATAGCAAGAGAGAGAGCGAGAGAGAGCTCCCGTTCTACAGTCAATATACAGTGTTATCGCTGCACAGACCCGGCAATGCCCCTGACCCTCCACCAGAGCAAGGCCAGAGAGAGAGAGAGAGACACACATTGGAAAGAAACAACCCAAAACCAGAGCAAATTGAAATGCTATTTGGCCCTAAACAGAGAGTACACAGTGGCAGAATACCTGAGCACTGTGACTGACCCAATACTAAGAAGATCCTTGACTAGGTACAGACTCAGCGAGCACAGCCTAGCCATCGAGAAAGGCCGCCATAGGCAGACCTGGCTCCCAAGCGAAGACAGACCCACTGCACACAAGATGAGGTGGAAACCGAGCTCCACTTCTTAACAACCTGCCCACTATACCAAGACATACTTCCCACAAATTGCAAACACCCAAAGAGACTTTGAAAACATCGACAATAACTCAAAACTCCCATACCTACTGGGAGAAATACAAGAATGTGAAATAAAGCCCATTTGAATTGAAGAGAGAGAGATAGATAGAGCATGTCTGTGTGTGTTAGAAAGAGAGAGATAGAGAGAGAGCATGTCTGTTTGTGTGTGTGTGTTAGAGAGAGAGCATGTATATGTGTGTTAGAAAGAGAGAGAAATATATAGAGAGAGAGCATGTCATTGTGTGTGTTAGAGAGAGATATAGAGCATGTCTGTGTGTGTTAGAAAGAGAGAGAGAGAGAGCATGTGTGTTTGTGTGTTAGAGAGAGAGAGCATGTCTGTGTGTGTGTGTGTTAGAGAGAGAGCATGTATGAGAGAGAGATAAACAAAGATGAGCCCCTAAAGGATATTCAACTTTTAATGGAAGAACAAAACAGAAGGAAAAGATAACTTCACAAAGGCAACATGAATATACATAGATCCAAAAGGACAAAGATCAACACTTAAATCCAAAGAGAAGAGGGTCTATACCAGAGAAAACAAAGTAGCAAGGAGCCAATGGCCGATATCAGCTAAATAGGCTAACTGCAAATAGAGTAGCCAGGTACTGACACCAGGCCACACACCGTTAGCTACTACAACAGCTAGCCGGCCCGTTTGGTTCAATATAACGTTAGCTAGCCGGCCCGCTTTGGCTCAATATAACATTAGCTACAACAGCTAGCCGGCCCGTTTGGCTCCCGAGAGAGAGAGAGAGAGATATATCCACGGCGGGAATAGAATAGAGTGCATTAAAAACTCACCAAACGTCCAAGAGGATGGAGACAACCGCATGGAGTTGACGAAGTTCATCTGCTGAATGACCGTCCTCTTCATCTTGGCATAACAATGCTGCACGCGCTCTCTCTAGGTTAGCTAGCGCTAGTTAGCCTTTAGCTAAGCTAGCTACTAGCCGACATCATCATGGCTATCCCGACTGAACCACACGTTAGCACTCGATATTATAGCGTAGCTAAAGCGAACTAGCTGTCCCTGCCTTTAGATAAGCCGACATGGCTAGCCTGACTGAACTGTCTAACATGCAACAACTTTCATCTTCAGTCCATCTGCCGAATGACCGTCCTCTTCCTCTTGGCTGGCATAACTAAGCATAACCTCCAAAGCTGCACGCGCGAAATAGTCAAACGCAGCTGACGCACGCCGGCGTACACATGATGTAACCCCTCCCTTCGTTGAAACCAATAGTATGTCTGCTGCAGAGCCCCAGAGCTCCAATAGTGAGTATGTCTGCTGCAGAGCCGCAGAGCCAGGAACAAGTCACACACATTCTACAAACGTGTCTAATGTGAAATATATAAGCATATAAGCAAAACTAGATTTTAGGTCTGTGATGAAAAAGGGCCTCGCGGGAAGGGGGGCCTCGCAAAAAATACAAATAAAAAAAAATAACAAAAAAAATAATAAATAAAAAATATTTTTATTTTTATTTTTATTTTTTATTTTTTGTGCAAGGCCCCCCTTCCCGCGAGGCCCTGTGCGACCGCACTGCTCGCACACCCCCTGAGGCGGCCCTGTGTATAACCCCTTTAGATACTTATAACCTCTCTATATACTTATAACATCTCTATAAACATATAACCCCTCTATATACTTATAACCTCTCTGTAAACATATAACCCCTCTATATACTTATAACCTCTCTATAAACATATAACCCCTCTATATACTAATAACCTCTCTATAAAAATATAACCCCTCTATATACGTATAACCCCTCTATATACTTATAACCTGTAACGTTTGGGGTTTTTCTCTCCTCAGGGATCAAAGCCCCAGCGTTACTGACTAAGTTATATGAGTACTGGCTAAGCGTCCCGCTCTTAAGCCATACCGAGATATACCCTTATCTCATGTACCTAATGTACACCATCAACGAAAAACAAATACACCCACCACCTGCCGGGCCCCGCCCCTATAGAGGCGTACTCTATAAAATACTAGGCATGGTCACCAAACACTCTTCCTCGCAAAAAACCCGTTTCCAGGAAAAGATTCCCCAAGGGAACTCAGGGCCGCTTAAGAGCGGGACGCTTAGCCAGTACTTATATAACTAGGTTATATACATAACCTGCCGCTATATAGCGGCGTGTCCCGCTCTTAAGCCATACCGAGATATGGGGAAGAGCGGACGCGAGGCCCGACATATGCACCCCCTGAGGACCCGTAAGCCCACATCAAGGGGTTGGGGAGTCCCGTCATCCCATCCTTCCTAATGAAGGGGGGGCGCAGTCAACTCCACCCGAGAGCAAGCAAGAGGGAACTAGAACCCCTTGAACACACAGCACAGGCGGAACCACGTGTGACCCAACACACCGTGGCCCATACCCACACACCCCTGCTACCCTACCAAAGGACTGGAAGCAGGAGAGGCCACAGACCCCAGAACCGCCTGGGAGACAGAACCCCCGGTCATGTCCATGAGGTAAAACCTTACAAAGGGGCCCGGGGAGGACCATGAAGCAGCAGCACAGATGTCCTCCACAGAGGCCCCACCCAGTAGAGCGGCAGTGGCTGCCACCCCACGAGTGGAGTGCCCCCTGACGCCCCCAGGGGGATCCAGCCCGGCCAACGTGTAGCAGAGGGCAATGCCCTTGCACAACCAATGGGACAGGCGCTGTTTCGATAGTGCCTTACCGGCACGAGAACCACCGTGACAGACAAAAAGCTGATCGGTAACCCTGAGGTCCTGAGTACGGCTGAGGTAAATTCCCAAAGCACGGACCGGACATGACAGGTGAAGGCCTGCATCTAACTCACTAGCATGAGGAGGCGGATGAAACGCCTGAACCATAATATCCCTGGAGCGGAAGGAACTCCGGATATTTTTAGGCACGAAGGCAGGATTAGGCCGCAGAGTGGCACCGCAATCGGAACGAAAAGACAGGCACTCTGGATGTACCGAAAGAGCACAGAGCTCACCCACGCGTTTAGCGGAGGTGACAGCCAGCAAGAACGCGGTCTTGAACGACAGCCGTCCCAACGGCGCTTGCTCAAGTGGCTCAAACGGGGCCAAGGACAACCGACCGAGGACCAATTGAAGATCCCAACTCAGAGCCAAAGAGCGTTGCACCGGCTTAACGCGTCGAGCGCCAAGCAGGAAACGCTTCACAAGAGGGTGGCTGAACAAGACATCCCCCTCAAATCCCTCATGATATGAGGATATAGCTGCTGCATATACCCTCACCGTCGAGGCCGACAGTCTATCAAGGAGAGACTGGAGGTAACCAAGGACAGCATCCAGGGGGCAGGAGACTGGGTCCCGGCCCCCCGCCTTACACCACTCTTGGAACAGTGCGACAGTGGAGGGAGCATGCGCATTCCGGATGGTATCAACCACAGAAGGGTCCATCCTCTCCAGACTTACCCTCCCACCAGCCACACCATCAGACGTTGGCCCAACACCGGGTACTGAAACAGCGACCCGTGTTGCTGAGAGAGGGCCGTCGCCGACCAAGGAATAACCCAAAGCGGAGCGACCAGTAGCTGGATCAAGACCGGGAACCACACTGCCGTGCCCCGGTCCGGAGCGAGCAGGATCACCGTCCTGCGCTCCCTCCGTATCCGTTCCAACAGCTGACTCAACAGCTGTACAGGAGGAAAGATGATCTGCCCGACTGACCGAGAACCACAAGGGGCACTTGTGAGAACGTCGGCTCGCAAATAGATCCACCGAGGCCTCCCCGAAGCGATCCCAGATCTGCCTGACTATATCGTGGCGGAGTTCCCACTCGTCGTAACGAGGACCGCCCCGAGACATCATATCTGCGCCCACATTCTCTACACCAGGGATGTGGAGCGCCCTCAGACTGCGCAGCCTGCGAGATGCCCATAGCCAAAGTTCGACCGCCGCCCGGTGCAGGCGGATGGAACGAGTCCCACCCGCTTGTTGATATACGCCGCTGCCGTCATACTGTCCGTCCTGACCAGAACGTGCTCGCCTACCACCAGGTGGTCGAACCGTTTGAGGACCAGGAGGACTGCCTTCAATTCCAACACATTGATGTGCGGGGTAGACGGGCCAGCATGGACCTTCGTCCAGCTGCCCACCACTGCGTTGGTCCGACACGTCCCTCCCCAACCCGTGAGAGAGGCGTCGGTGAAGACCGTGACGTGTGAGCGCCTGCTGCCCATGGGGACCCCAATGGTGAGGATACCCAGCCTCCTCCAATGGGCGAGATCTCCCCATATCGACAAAGGAACCGTCAACCATTTCCATTTGTCCCTCACCGGATCTATTCCCATAGAGAAGAACCACCTCTGTATCCTCCTCATGAAGAGGAGGCCAAGAGGAACCACCGTGTGAGCAGATGCCATCATACCGAGCGCGTGTAGGATAGACACCCTCCGCTGCTCCGAGAGGGTTACAATCATGGGCCTTGACCTCAGCGTCAAGCCCAAGTACTCCACCTGTTGACTGGGAAGAGGTGTACTCTTCTTCCAGTTCATAGCAAAACCCAGCCTGGTGAGGAATTCCACCACCAGCCTGGTATGAGACCTGGCAACCTCCTCCGACCGGCTGAGGAGTAGAATGTCATCGAGATAGAATAGAACCCGTATTCCCCGATGACGTAGAGGCTCCAGCGCAGTCGCTACGCACTTGGTGAATGTGCGGGGAGCCAGAGAATAGCCGAACGGCAACCTCTGGTACTCGTACTCTACGCCCTGAAACAGGAACCGCAGGAACTCCCTGTAAGGAGGGAAAATCGGGATGTGAAAATACGCATCCTTCAGGTCTATGGAGGTGAACCAGTCTCCCCTTCTGACAGCAAGCAGCAGGAGTTTGACGGTCAACATCCTGAATGGTCTCGCTACAATCATACGATTGAACGCGGACAGATCCAGTATAGGTCTGACCCCCCCCTTTTTCTTGGGCACCAGAAAATAACGGGAGTAGACGCCTGACATCGCGTCCTCTCTCGGGACCACGACTACGGCCTGCTTCGCCAACAGAGATTGGATCTCGTCGGCCAGGGCTGTCACTGCTTCCGACCCTGACAATAGGGTCGGCACCAAACCTGAGAACGGAGGGTGGGGTTGTGCGAACTGCAAAACAAGCCCCTCCCTCAACGTTCTCTCTATCCACCCCTCCAAACGGCATTCTTGTCGCCAAATGTGAAAATAATCCCACAGCGACGCACCCAAGGCCCTGCAGTGATATTGCTATCACCCAAATCACGCTCGCCTCTTCTTTGCAGACCACTGCCGCTCTCACGGGAGTGGGAGGCATCAGCGTGACAAAGGCGAAGGCAAGGCCGGGGTAACCCTTGCTGTGCATTCAACTGAAGAGGCCTCGAGTCCCCCTGCTGACCACTGTAACTAGTGGCAGCCGTAACACCAGGCTCACCCATCACACAACATGTGGTGCAGGAGCCACGCGACAGCACAACATTCTCACGGACAGACCCAGGCTCAGCCATCAACTGGGTGTCAGCCCCTGTCCCCATGAGAAGTGAAAAGTGGGGCCGCATGCGCTTCAAAGAAGGTTTGTGGCCTGCAGCCAAAGGAAAACGATCAGAGCCCCTCTTCCGTTGGTGACGGAGAGAGGATTGAACGGGGAGCGGGCTGCTCGCGGCAGAATGACGACGGCTTGTTTGATCCAAGCCGAATTCACCCAAAATGGCCGATCCCTCGGCCGCCAAGGCTGTCGGCCTTGTGGATCCTCGTTGACTCTCCGCCCAGGGTACCACTGGCGGGGAAAACATGGCCGCCTGTCGAGGGCCTCGCCACAGTCGTTGACGAGGCCGTGCTCCAACCTCTGGCTGCACAGCGTGAGGCGGTGTGGGACCCAGATCAACAACCGCCTGCGCCTCCACAGAACGACCAAAAAGTCCTTCCGTGGAAAAAGGAGTCGTGAGGAGAGAAAACCTATCCTCTTCCCCAAGAGGAGAGTGCTCCAACCAGACATGCCTATTAATAAACGTTGATAGCATCCTAATCCTCCCCACAGTTATAGCTTGCGACTGAGTCAAGATCTCTATAACACCACAAACATGCAACATGTTTATAATGTCGGCTGGACCCATAGCCCCACTACCCGACGCCAATGTGGATAGGAAAATAGCCAGCTGAGTCATAACACTGGCCGCCGCTAAAAACCATCCTGCAGCAGTATACCACTCATCCGTCCATACTGCCACCCTCCGAGCCGATTCGCTCTCAAGCATCGGCCGGGTGGGACATCGTTCATCCCCGCCGGGGCACAGGATCAAAGCTACCTGGCTACTTAGCCACGGTACACCCGGCCTGCACCCTGTTGTCAGCCCTTATACCCGTAAAAAAGGTAAATAAGACTCAGCGACTGACCTTCATCAATGAACCGGGCAAGAGGAGGGAAAAGCGGCAACGTCCCGCGGCGGGGAATATTATAACGACCCATTTCAGCATTAGCATTAGCATTAGCAGTAGCATTAGTAGCATTTGTGTTAGCAGCATGCTCCAGGATCGCCAGGAAATCGTCCACTGCAGTGGAACGTTCACCAAGCCATCCCTCCCCTGGCGCCGACACACACTCCACAGCATTACCAACACCAACATCAATGCCTGATGACACAGGGCCTACCTGTGTACAAGCCGGCTCGATAGCCAAACCTTGCACGCTGCTCCTTGATCTGCTGCCACCAGACGAGGAAACATCAGAATAGGCCCGACGTGTCACTGAAACATGCCCCGAAGATTCCAGGGGTAAGCAAACCTCCGGTAAGCATTCAACATTACGCAATTTCTTTAATCTTTTCATAGCACTAGTTACATAGGGCGTCTTGCGACCGCTATGATGGAAACGAAATAGAGGAAGAGTGTTTGGTGACCATGCCTAGTATTTTTTAGAGTACGCCTCTATAGGGGCGGGGCCCGGCAGGTGGTGGGTGTATTTGTTTTTCGTTGATGGTGTACAGTAGGTACATGAGATGAGGTATATCTCGGTATGGCTTAAGAGCGGGACGCGATGGCCAAGTACGCTATATAACTGGTGGTAATGGACCTGTCTATCTGCCCTAATTGCATTCATTTGCACCTGGTGTGTCTAGTTAATGTGGCTTTATATGCTCTTCCGTGTCTGCTCGCCATTTGTATTGATTGCCGTGTCTTTTCTTTAACGCCTGTATGACTTTATAGTGTGCATATGCAGCACCGTCGCCCGACATATTTCTTTTGTGACATGTTTTGGAGACATCGTTTTCTCCCCTTTGCTTTCCCCATTTGTTATATAGATAAGTTTATGTGTTTGTGCTCTAACGTGTTTTTGGAGACGGATGTATCTCCCCTTTTATTTATACGCCCTCGTCTGCGTGTACCCTTTTGCCACTCTAAATAAAAGAGTACCTTTTGTTTGAAAACCAACACCTGCCTCTCGCCGTATCCGTTCTGTACTGCACCTGGGTCCTACACACCTACCACCTCTTAACAATAACCCCTCTATATACGCATAACCCCTTTATATACTTAAAACTCTCTAGATACTTATAACCCTTTTAGATACTTATAAACTCTCTATATACTTATAACCTCTCTATAAACGTATAACCCCTCTATATACTTAAAACTCTCTAAGATACTTATAACCTCTCTATATACGTATAACCCCTCTATATACTTACTTATACACTGATAGTACAAATGCTGTATATACCATATATCTATCCACACCTGTCTGTATTTACCTGCACCAGTGGAGGTTATTGCATGACAACTAGTGAGGCAGTACTTCACTAGTATTTTACAGACAAAAAAAAAATATATATATATATATTATTATTAATATACATATACATATATATATATTTTTTAATTATTATTACTTTTTAGATTTTTTATTATTATTATTATTATTATTATTATTATTATTATTATTATTATTATTATTATTATTATTATTATTATTATTATTATTATTATTATTATTATTATTATTATTATTATTATTATTATTATTATTATTATTATTATTATTATTATTATTATTATTATTATTATTATTATTATTATTATTATTATTATTATTATTATTATTATTATTATTATTATTATTATTATTATTATTATTATTATTATTATTATTATTATTATTATTATTATTATTATTATTTTTATTAGAAATGTTTTCCTCTGTGAACAATGGCAGTGAATTTGAACAAAAACAATGCCAGTGAATTCTTTCTTCTTCAAAAATGTCCAAGTGACAGCTCTGAGCTCTCTGACTTGACTGCAGTAATGGCCAGCTGTCAATCACTTACTGCAAAAATAGTTGCACAGGTTGGGTTTAAGAATATAATTATCCAATCAAAATAGGCTATTTGAGTTTAAAAAAGCCGGGTAGTGAGACGGAGCGCACTTGATTGATTGGCGTTCACGTCGTACCACATTGTGTTGACAGCCTTGAAATCCAATCAGAGATTGGCCCCAGCTAAACCTACGGAACTGCAGCTAGACCCTATTGACTGTGGCGTCAATAGCCATCTAATGTTCTAGATTTTTCTGTCATCATCTCACCACTGAGACTGACTGTGTGCAATTTGCCTTGAAAGAGACTGACATCGAGAATAAGATCTATATTTAATTGTTCATGAACTTATTGTGCATCGTTTTATCTCAGTTGAAGTAGTGTAATTGACGTGAACAAGCTAACTTGTTGTGCTAACGTGAGCTAATAGCTAAGTCATCAAAACGTTCACCCAGAGGAAGAAGAAGAAGAGGAAGATGGGATAGGTGCCCACAGCTTTGATGAGTGCACTGCTTTGGCAATCGCTTGGGTGACTATCTGAGTGACCACCTGTCGGAGTCGGAGTCCCGAAAATGGAACGTGTGTCACGCATCAACAGAACAATGTTTAGTGGATTTCGACAGCATCCTCACGCAAATGAAGGATCGATTAGATCACAAAAGACTGCTGTTTGTTGCATTGCCTGATTTGCAACTGTTTGCAAGCAGACGAGGTCATTGAACGTTTCGAAGGATGGATTTAATTTACAAGTGATCAGATGGGAGGGACACTATTTCCTCGTAAGAAGTACATCAAACGGTGAGTGTGTTGTGTTCTCTAACATTACAGGTGAAGCTGTACTCCCAAGAGTCTCCACATGGGGCGTAGTTAATAGAATGATGTTATGCCTACAGGAAGTGCAGAAGAAGAGTACACATGCTGTATGATGATTCCCTGCTGTACCATGCTGTAACCTAACGTGCTATGCTTAACTAAAAGGCTAACGAGTAATCCTGCTTCCTGAGTCTTATTACTACACCTCTACTTACATACAAAATACTACGGACGTACAACATAACAATTGGCGACGAGTGAAGTTGAACCGGGGAATTTTGTAACGACGTTTTTACTGCAGGAGAAATGGCTAATTTACATGTAGCTTCTCCAACGTTGTTTTTACCCTGCCCCGGGGAACATACTATGCCGTTCAAGACTTGGCACCAGATGTTCAAGAATTACATGCTGGTAATAAATGCGACTGGAAACGGTTGGTCCGAAGCTCGGAAGAGAGCTACCGTTCTACATTGCTTGGGTACCGAGGGTCAGCGGATTTTCTACACATTGCCAGATACAGGTGATTCTGTGGCTAACGCCGTGGCAGAGTTGAATGCACATTTTACTCCAAGAATCAACGTAGTAGTCGAGCGGCACACGTTCAGAAAGCGTGTACAAGCACCGCATGAAAGCATTGCACAATACGCCGTTGCTTTGCGTGACCTAGCTACCAGATGTGACTTTGATAATAAAACTGAGGAAAATCTCCGGGATCAGTTGATTGAACATGTAGCTAGCCCACAGATAAGGGAACGTCTGCTGCTTGAACCAGGTTTGACGCTGGACAAGGCTATCAATCTAGCTACGCAGTTTGAAGCGGCTGTACTCCACGCTAAAGCTATGAGTACCGAGCGTGCGGCTCCAGTACAGGCCGTGATGCCGCAGTCTCAGACTACTTTCAAGAAACGGGACTGGCAGCGATACCGTCCAGCTGAACCTGCTGATGCTACTGACGCTCTTGGTACCGATGTGGCTCGGGGAACCACCTGGCAAACTCTTCACAATGTCCAGCGGTAAAAGTGACTTGCAAATTATGCCAGAAAACAGGACATTTTGCTTGTGTCTGCCGTGCTAAAACACAGTCGGTGAGTACAGTGGAAATTCCTGAAACTACAGTGCTATGCTTGGAAGCTTCTGACATTACAAAAAGGATTGTATGCAACGTGCATGTACACACACCTACTACCCAGGCTCAATAATTGAGACTGGTTGTGGACACAGGCTCAGCAGTATCCATAATGCCACTGTCTACTTATGAGAAATACTTCAGTGAAACTACCCTATCTGCACCTACTGTTCGGCTGGTGTCGTACACCAAGGCTAGCATACCTGTCATGGGGTGCCTACAGGCTCAGGTGAGGAGAGACAATGTCACGGTCCCTGCTACATTTTACGTTGTGGATAAAGGAACTCCCCTGCTGGGAATGGACCTGTTGACTGCACTCCACCTCTGCATTAGTGGAACTACTGTCCTTCCCTCCTCCGCTCCTATGCCGTCTACACCTGCCCCTGTGATGGCTACTACTGTCACAGCTCCTACGGCATTTGGCTGTGCAAAAGGCTTTGTGCATTGTGTAAAAATGTACCCTACTGTTAAGCCAGTCCACCAGAAGTTACACCGCTTGCCTTTCACGGTCAGGGACGCCGTCTCTACTACTACTACTGCTACTACTGCTGCTGCGGATACTACTACTACTACTGCTACTACTGCTGCTGCGGATACTACTACTACTGCTGCTACTGCTACTGCTGCTACTATTACTGCTTCTACTGACTCTGCTATGGATGTGGAGCCCGAGATAGTAGCACACATCTCTGCTACACTCAGTGCCCTGTCGGTGACTGAGTTTGGGGCTGCTTGCTCTACCTGCCCTGAAGTGACTGCACTGCATGGTCAGATTAACAGGGGTTGGCCTCACTCAGCGAAATCAGTGAGCCAAGATCTGATCGGATACTTCAAGATCAGAGAGGAACTGTCAGTCAAGGACGATTACGTCCTCAGAGGCAACCGCCTCATTGCACCAGTGTCCTTACGCCATACATTGCTCACACTGGCACACGAGAGCCACCAGGGGGTCGTAAGCACTAAGCAGCATCTGCGGGATCTCTATTGGTGGCCGAAGATGGACGCTCAGGTTCAGGCCGACATATCCAAATGTGTCTCTTGTCAGTCTAATGACAAGACGGCCAAGATTTATTTTGCACCACTACAGCCAGTTCCACTGCCAGATGGCCCGTGGAATAAGCTAGGCCTCGACATAGTCGGGCCCTTCGAGTCAGCTGTGCCAGCCTGCTGTTACGCGATCACACTGACGGACTACTATTCTAAGTGGCCAGAGGTAGCCTTTTCTCACAACGCTACAACTACGGATGTAACCAAGTTCCTAAGCTCTGTGTTCGGTCGCCATGGTGAACTGCTTTACGGTCGTAAAATGCGCACCAAACTGGACGTACTGCCCTTGCAGCCTACGGTGAGTGCACAGGACGAGACTGTGAGAGAAACGGTCCAAAACAAGCAAGCCAAAATGAAGCGCTACACAGATGCTAAGCGTGGCGCTCGTGCACCTGTTTTTCGGGAGGGGGAGAGAGTCAGGATTAGAACACCACATCACGTCCCCAAAGCACACTCGAGATACAGTGCACCAATGACAGTGAAAGAAGATTGGCAAAAGCACCTTTCTGCTCAGCGATGGAAAGAAATGGAACGCATCCCGTCTGGCTCACACTTCGAACACTCCAGATGAGCCTGACTTAGGGATCCACCCTGCCCAGACAGAGCATCAGCGGTCACACTCCAGCACAGTTGTCAGGAATGGAGGTAGGTGAATTCCAATGGGTGAAGGCAATCACAGAGACGGAGAGTGTTTACTCTTGAACAGGTTCGACTTTAATAGTAAGAACACAGAGTAAATTCTAAGAGAGACAAATGCTAAATAGCACAGGCAGGAATAAGGTAAATAGGAGCTTATTGGAGGTCCAGAGTTGAACCGTCCGCGTTATCCCCGAACGCAATTAGTGAAGACCTGACAATGAACAAGCAGAAGACAGGTAGGTTACATAGACACCAAATACCAACATTCCACACACACCCCCGTGACAGCCAATCAGGAACCACCCCTAAGTGACAGCACTAATTGACAGGGAAAGGACAGGTGACAAGCCCAGTGACATATGCCAGGAATGTGGGTGGTCACCGACCTCAGTTGGTGTCCAGAACGTAACAGTACCCTCCCCCGACGAACGGCACCAGACGTTCACTTAGGGGCCTCGGGATTCAGCCGCCGGTAATCAACGATCAGGCTGGGATCTAAAATATCCCTTTGAGGCACCCAAGAACGCTCTTCTATCCCGTACCCCTCCCAATCCACCAAGAACTGAAACCCCCTACCCCTCCGCCTACAACCCAGTATCCTCCGCACCGTGTAAATGGGTTGACCGCCAATAAACCGGGGCGGAGGAACCACAGGCAGTGGCGGGGCCAAGGGCGATGAGAGGAATGGCTTCAACAGGGACACATGAAACGTCGGATGAACCCTCATAGAGCTCGGAAGTCGTAGCTTGTAAGCCACTGGATTAACCCGATGAATCACTTTAAATGGTCCTATAAAGCGAGGAGCCAGCTTCTTGGATTCCACCCAGAGAGGGAGATCCCGGGTGGAAAGCCAAACCCGCTGCCCTGGACGGTAAACTGGAGCCGGACGACGCTTACGGTTAGCTTGCCGTTGGGTACTAACCGAAACCTTCTGTAGCGCCTTCCGAACCTGTTTCCACGTCCTGCGACAGCAAGCCACATGTGCCTGGGCCGAGGGCACCTCCGCCTCCTGCTCCTGCTCGGGAAACAGAGGAGGTTGAAAACCATACTGGCACTGAAAGGGAGACATACCGGTAGAAGAGGAGAGAAGGGTATTATGCGCGTACTCAGCCCAAGCCAACCTCCTACTCCACGTTGCCGGACTACCGGCAACGTAACATCTCAAGACCCCCTCCAAATCCTGGTTGACCCGCTCCGTCTGCCCGTTCGACTGCGGATGGAACCCAGACGACAGACTGACAGAGGCGCCGAGGCCGGCGGCAAACGCCTTCCAGAACCTGGAGGCGAACTGAGGACCCCGGTCCGACACGATATCCACTGGCAGCCCGTGGACCCGAAAGACATGCTGTATAACTAAATCAGCAGTCTCCCGGGCCGATGGAAGCTTGGGGAGAGGGACAAAGTGAGCCGCCTTAGAGAACCGATCCACCACCACCAAAATGGTGGTGAACCCGTCCGAAAGGGGAAGACCAGAAATAAAGTCCAGAGATATGTGTGACCAGGGTCGTTTAGGAATAGGAAGTGGTCGGAGGAGACCCGCCGGTGCCCGTCGAGAGGTCTTACTACGTGCGCACACCGGACAGGCCGCCACAAAGGAACGCGTATCCCCCTCCACTGTCGGCCACCAGAACCTCCTACGGATAAATTCCAGGGTCCTGGTTGCCCCTGGGTGGCTGGTGAGGGATGACGCATGTGCCCACTGTAGCAAGCGTGAGCGCGCCACCTTGGAAACATACGACCGTCCCGGAGGACCCCCACCCGGATCGGGCTCCCGCGTTTGATATTCTTGGAGCCGGGTCTATAGGAGATGGTAAATCGAAATCGTGTGAAGAACAACGTCCACCTGGCCTGGCGAGCGTTAAGGCGTTTAGCCCCTTGGATGTAAGCCAAGTTCTTATGATCAGTCCAAACAATGAAAGGATGTGTCGCCCCCTCTAACCAATGTCTCCACTCCTCCAGTGCCAATTTGATCGCCAATAACTCCCGATTACCCACGTCGTAATTACGCTCGGCTGGTGACAGACGGCGAGAGAAAAAAGCACACGGGTGCACTTTCCCATCCTTTAAGCATCTCTGAGAGAGCACCCCCCCCCACCGCGATGTCAGAGGCATCCACCTCCACAATGAACGGAACCTCTGCGTCATGGCGGATCAATACAGGAGCGGATGTAAAATGACGTTTAAGATCGCAGAAGGCCGACTCAGCCCTAGGCGACCATTCAAAGCCAGGGAGAGAGGCCTTAGTGAGAGCTGTTAATGGATTGGCTAAGGCGCTAAAGTTGCGAATAAAGCGCCTGTAAAAATTTGCAAAGCCCAAAAACCGTTGTAACCCCTTGAGCGACGAAGGCCGTGGCCAGTCCAAAACTGCACTCACCTTGGCTGGATCCATGTGCAGATCGCCCTTTGTCAACACAAAGCCCAGGAAGGACACGGTGTCCGTGTGAAACACACACTTCTCAGCCTTAACGAATAGTTGATGCTTGAGGAGACGGTCTAGCACCTCCCGAATGTGCAGTTGATGTTGCACCATATCGCGAGAAAAAATCAGGATATCATCTAAGTAGACAAACACCGACACCCCAATCAAGTCTCGCAGCACGTCGTTAACCAGGGCTTGGAAGACTGCCGGAGCATTAGCCAAACCAAAGGGCATGACCAAATACTCATAGTGCCCATTGGGTGTGTTAAATGCAGTCTTCCACTCGTCCCTCTCTCTAATCCTGACCAGATTGTATGCATTATGTAAGTCAAGTTTAGAAAAGACCTGTGCCCCCTGTAAGCACTCAAAGGCCGTGTCCATGAGAGGTAAAGGATATCGGTTCTTGATGGAAACGTCATTCAATCCCCTATAATCAATGCATGGGCGCTGATCCCCATCTTTCTTATCAACAAAGAAGAAGCCAGCGCCGGCAGGGGAAGTGGACGGGCGTATGTGCCCCGCAAGCAATGCCTCCTCTATGTAGGTGTTCATGGCCAAGGTTTTGGGGCGTGAGAGAGAGAACATTCGCCCGCGAGGCGGGGAGGTACCGGGTAGAAGATTAATGGGACAGTCGTATGATCTATGAGGCGGAAGTGCTTTAGCACGCGTCTTGCTAAGAACGTCCGCCAGGTCCCAATAGATCTCAGGCACCCCTATAAAATCGGGATTAGAGGGTAGATCAGAATCTGCCACGCTCCCCACTATCCTGGAGAAAGAGGGAGGAGACAAAAGGGAAGAGGGGGGGAAGACAAGGGTTTGGGCAAACTCCCGCTGACGATCGACTTGACGTCGGCCGCCGTTGAGAGTTCGCCCGAGCTCCAATTAATAATATGAACACATGACGACAACCAGGGATGACCCAACACCATGACAGAATAGGGGGAAAAGATGACAAAAAATGTAACCCATTCCCACTCCCCACCCGCCACCCGGATGTGTAATGGAACCGTGCGCTGGGTGACGCTCCCACTGCCCAGGGGCCGACCGTCCAGGGCGTAAACCGGTAAGGGAACCCCTAAATCCTCCACTGGGGTTCCCCACTCCTTCACCAATCCCACGTGAATAAAATTGCCCGCCGCCCCTGAGTCAATGAGAGACTTAGTTCCCCTAATGTCACCCCCACAGTTGATCGCCACCTCAAAAAATTTACGTGAATCAGTGGGCTTGGCAGGAATGAGCCCACCTGCTGGCGCTTTCTCGAAGCCTGACGGCGCACCTTCTATTCCCGACTGGCGCCGAGCCGATACAGCCTGGACCCGACAGCTGCCGAAGCGGTGACCGGTGCGACCGCGCCGGAAGCAGCGTCGCTCTTTGATGAAGCGCTGCCTCTCGTCGTCCGAGAGCGACAGCGCTCCAAGCTGCATGGATTCATCACCCAGTGGCCCACTCGTATAATGCATGGAAGTATCAACACCAGGAGAAGAAGGAAAACATACCTGGGTGTTGTTGACACGCTCCTTCTCCCTCTCCTGGTGCCGATTGTCCATCTTGATGGCGGTGTTGATCAGCACTTCCAGCTGCTCGGGGATCTCACGCACGGAGAGCGCATCTCGCATCCGCGCTGAGAGTCCCCTGACGAACAGAACCACGCAGACGTTCTCCGCCCAAGCTGTCTCCCGAGCCAAGATCCGAAAATTGATAGCGTAAGCTGCGACCGTGCGGAGGCCCTGCCGGCAGTCGAGAAGACGACCGCCAGCCTCGAAGATCGAGAGTACCCGGGAAGTATCGAATACTCTTCTCAACTCCCGGGTAAAGGCGTCCAGACTGTCGCAGATTATCGCTCCCGCCTCTAATTCCGCCGTAGCCCAGGAGAGAGCTTGACCGGTGAGTAGCGTGATAATATACGCTACCTGTGCTATCTCCGATGGAAATGATCGTGGTTGCAGCCGGAAAACGAGTAGACACTGGGTGATGAATTCCCGACAACCATCCGGTGATCCATCATAGCGAGCGGGCGCCTGCAGTCGTGGCTCGTGGGACCGTTCCTGGACCCCGAACACCCCCCGACTCTCCTCTGCATGGACCGCTGCTTCTCCCGTCGCCGACTGAACTCCAGCCCCTCCTTCTTGGGCTTGTCGGGCTGTGGCCAACGCCGACTGCGCCACCGCTTGGGATGATCCGACGACCCCATTGAGTCGGATTAACTCGGCGCTGACCAGCTGCTGATGTTCCTCCATCCGTGTCTGGGCTGCTCCCTGCGTCCGGAGCATCTCCATGATGGCCTCCATGGAATTCTGATGGTCAGGTCTTCTGTCAGAATGCAGGTAGGTGAATTCCAATGGGTGAAGGCAATCACAGAGACGGAGAGTGTTTACTCTTGAACAGGTTCGACTTTAATAGTAAGAACACAGAGTAAATTCTAAGAGAGACAAATGCTAAATAGCACAGGCAGGAATAAGGTAAATAGGAGCTTATTGGAGGTCCAGAGTTGAACCGTCCGCGTTATCCCCGAACGCAATTAGTGAAGACCTGACAATGAACAAGCAGAAGACAGGTAGGTTACATAGACACCAAATACCAACATTCCCCACACACCCCCGTGACAGCCAATCAGGAACCACCCCTAAGTGACAGCACTAATTGACAGGGAAAGGACAGGTGACAAGCCCAGTGACATATGCCAGGAATGTGGGTGGTCACCGACCTCAGTTGGTGTCCAGAACGTAACACACAGTCGCGTGCAAGAAACAAACCTAGTTGGCATCAGGACTTTGTTGCACACTGAGTGAGAACTAAGAGTAATATTGGTTGAGCATATATAATTATATCTTGATAAGGTTTGAATAACCTGTGCTCCCTTTGTTTAATGTTTACCTTGAGTTACCCGTTTATGATACTGACTGTTGGTTCAGTTTACTTAAGAAAGTGAAAAAGCAAAAGTTCTAAATTTGCATAATGCTGAGTAGCAAGTAAGCTTCTTTTCACAGAAAAAGGAGATGTTGTGTTCTCTAACATTACAGGTGAAGCTGTACTCCCAAGAGTCTCCACATGGGGCGTAGTTAATAGAATGATGTTATGCCTACAGGAAGTGCAGAAGAAGAGTACACATGCTGTATGATGATTCCCTGCTGTACCATGCTGTAACCTAACGTGCTATGCTTAACTAAAAGGCTAACGAGTAATCCTGCTTCCTGAGTCTTATTACTACACCTCTACTTACATACAAAATACTACGGACGTACAACATAACAGAGTGGATTTAAAATATATATATATATCGGGCCGCTGCGTCTAGTGTGTCAGTGACGTGTGTGTGGCTGAAATGCGTGCGTTTACTTTCGAATTACCCACGTAATTGTAAAGTAATTGTACATAAAACCCATCTGTGGCCTCATGCAGAGGAAGGTGGTAAATACATGTTAGATATTCCAATGTACAGTTTTGCTTGTACAGTTGTACAAGCATGTACCATTGACTCAGAATGGTCTGTTTTATTGAAATCGTCACAGCAGTATAGTTTGTTTATACTTCAGAAGTATGATATTTAAACATGGTCCCCAAAATGAATGGAAGCGAATGAGGAGCCTGATACCTGGGCGGAATGGGGGTGTTGCAGCCTTGGGGATGTTTTAAAAATATTATTTAATAAATAATATAATATAATAATTTGTGCTTCACCAAGAAATTTGGTCAGCAGCCGCCGCTGACCTGCACACAGGGCCGCCTGGGAGAAATGCGAGGCCCTGTGCGAGATTTAACGCGAGGCCCCCCCCCCCAAAAGGTTAAAAAAAAATATATATATATATATATATATATATATATATATATATATATATATATATATATATTTTTTTTTTTTTTTTTATACAGTCAACATATTCTTAAATAATAGCGCTGCCCGAGGCGGGGCATGATACAGTCAACATATAGCAAAAGAGAGAGCGAGAGAGAGCTCCCGTTCTACAGTCAATATACAGTGTACAGAGAGAGAGAGAGAGAGACACATTGGAAAGAAATTGAAATGCTATTTGGCCCTAAACAGAGAGTACACAGTGGCAGAATACCTGAGCACTGTGACTGAAGATCCTTGAGCACAGCCTAGCCATCGAGAAAGGCCGCCATAGGCAGACTGTGTGTGTTAGAAAGAGAGAGAGAGAGAGAGAGAACATGTGTGTTTGTCATGTGTGTGTGTGTTAGAGAGAGACTAGAGCATGTATGAGAGATTCAAAAGGACAAAGATCAACACTTAAATCCAAGAGAGAGAGAGAGAGAGAGAGAGAGAGAGAGAGAGAGACACACATTGGAAATAAATTGAAATGCTATTTGGCCCTAAACAGAGAGTACACAGTGGCAGAATACCTGAGCACTGTGACTGAAGATCCTTGAGCACAGCCTAGCCATCGAGAAAGGCCGCCATAGGCAGACTGTGTGTGTTAGAAAGAGAGAGAGAGAGAGAGAACATGTGTGTTTGTCATGTGTGTGTGTGTTAGAGAGAGACTAGAGCATGTATGAGAGATTCAAAAGGACAAAGATCAACACTTAAATCCAACAAGAAGAGGGTCTATACCAGAGAAACCAAAGCAGCAAGGAGCCAATGGCCGACATCAGCTAAATAGGCTAGCCAGGTACTGTGACACCAGGCCACACACAGCTTTGGCCAACGGCCCAACGCTACCCAAGCTACACAAACGACCATTCACACACAGCACATGTCGTATCTCCAAATGTTGTGAAGTAGCATATGTTTTGCCTGGAAAAAAACATCGTTATTAACAAAACATTCGGGAGGGGAAGGAAGGAAGAGTGGGGTAATGTCATGACATTTTCATTAATCTTACCTGCACAAAAGGTACGCAGGGCGAAAGGCCGCAACACAGGTCTCCACGTTGACGAAAGGCCTCTCGCTGTCGGGACAAATAAGCTATGGCCAGAGCCTTGTCATGGTGCAGGCCCGACTACGTCTTCTGTCAAAGATGATGTCGTAGTCAGAGTGCCAGGGCCTGCTATTCTCAAGGCTAACTGATAGCATCAAACGAACGTTCCCAGCTGACGCTAAACAGCTAACTGGCTAACAGTTAGCTCAATCAGGCACCTGGCTGTATGTAGCCGCATAGCTTGCTTCTGCGTTCTGCAAGCTATGCGGCTACATACAGCCAGGTGCTCTCACCAGGCACACACCGTTAGCTACTAGTAGTACTATATTAGCTAGTCGACCAGTTTGGCTCCAGAGAGAGAGAAAGAGAGATCAGGTCCACGGCGGGAATATAATCATAGGTTGACTCACCATAACGCAGTATCAACGCGGCGCCAATGGTAAAGTTGGAAGGAGACTTTCTTGGCCCACGGTGTAATTTCTTCTTCTTCTTCTTCGAGTACTTT
>NC_140175.1:101563461-101628461 GCF_963971535.1 Notolepis coatsorum
TATTATTTTATTTGTTGCCATGCCTAAAATAATAAAGTCAAGCATAGGGCTAAAACATTTTCATAAACAATAATATAATTTTTGTTATATGGTTATAATAAAAGCTTTTCTATACATTTGTCTGATTGATTGAAAACTTTATTAACAGATTGCAGAATGGGTACAATACAGTACAGCTCAATACAACAACAGTGGACTGGAGGATTTTCATTTTCATTTCAACCTTTATTTAAAATCGTAAGCATCTGAGGTTTCCCTCATTTACAGAAATGACGATTGTACAGTACATAATAAAAACAATATTCACAGAAATTTAAACACCAGAGTAAAACATTTAAAACGTTTCAAAATAATTAAAAAATATCAACTAAAACAGTTACAGGTAGTCACACAATGGTCTGAAATCATACGTTTAAACATTCCAAGGGAAGGGAGAACCTCCAATTTCAGCGTGAGTTGAAGGACATTCCATGAGTTAGAGGCATCAAAGGAAAAGGCTGACTTCCCTAGCTCAGAACAAATTTGAGGATCCCTAAGAACCATCCAGTCATTCGATCGAGTTGAATAGGTTCCAATATTCCAATCTAACAGTGAGGAGATATAAACAGGCTGCTTACCAATAAGGGCTTTAAAAATAAATAAATACCAGTGTTTGTTGCGCCTTTCTGCAAGATCATACAGGACACAATGGTGAATATCATATCTGTCACCAGTTATAAATCTGAGAGCTGAGTGATATGCAGAATCCAGAGGTTTAAGAGTTGATGCCGCACCATGCCTATAAATTACATCACCATAGTCCAAAACTGATAAGGATGAAGACCAGAAAAAGACTTTTGGCTTTTTTACATAAGGGTCCTTCATTTTCAATTCATCAAAACATTTAGAGACATACAAATATACAGTAGTTTCATAATTTTTTTTATTGTTTGGGGAAAAAAGGAAAAACATTGTGATGTGTATCGTGTATCGTGTATCGCCGAAAGGTCAGAAAATATCGTGATATCATATTTAGGCCATATCGCCCAGCCCTAATTGGCAGGTACATTTTGGCTGCACTCGTCGACAGTCCTGCGATCGTCCCGTCATCCGCTGCTGCCGCTCGGCTCGTTGGTCATCGGGGCATCTGAACCGGAGTTTCAGAACTGCACGGCGCTGGGCGGGATGTCGAACATGGACGGGTCGAGCTGCTGTCCTTTGAACGGCGAGCCCTCTGCGTCCAAACCCTTCTTCAGCATCTTGTGCACCTTCATCTCGTGGCTCTGTGGCTTGCCCTGGAGCTTCTGGTGGTAGTCGAAGGTCAGTTTGTCCAGAACGGCGTGTTCCTCCTCGTCCAACGTTGCCCTGCTGCGCTCCCTGTTGATCTGGTTCAGATCGATCTCCTTCTCCCCCTTCAACACCGCGTTCCACCAGACCTCCCCGCACTTACTGAGAGACAGGACCACCCAGCGTCCAGGCTCCAGGCTCCACA
This sequence comes from Notolepis coatsorum, assembly GCF_963971535.1. Lineage (NCBI taxonomy): Eukaryota > Metazoa > Chordata > Actinopteri > Aulopiformes > Paralepididae > Notolepis > Notolepis coatsorum. The sequence goes on from NC_140175.1 coordinate 101,564,933, forward strand.
GAGAGTTCTCCTTGTTGATCTTGTGAGAGTTCTCCCTCCATGAGGACCTGCTCTGCAGCGCCCTCCGTCAGAGACACACACACACTGCTGCTCTGCATGCTGACACACACCTGTCGGCCCTTGACGATGTTTTTGGGGACATGGACACGGATCTCCACATCAGTGTAGTCCTGAGACCAGGTGTAGTTCTCCCGGACCGCTCCATTGTAACTCTCTGGGTTCTCCTGGAACTGGGCCTGATTCGCTGGTTTTGTACTGGCTGCTGCTGCAGACACCTGGCCTCGCTGCGCCGCTCAGCCCGGCCTGCTGCTCCGTGGCTCAGAGCCACCGGCTGCCCGGTTGGAGACGGACGCGGCCGCCGCAGCATCCGAAGGTGAGCTCTGCGTCTGGGCAGCCTCCTCCTGCGGCTCCGCCTGGATCTCCAGCTCCTGCTCCGCGGGGGGCACAGCTCTGGCCTCCTCTCTGGCCTCCTCCTCTCTCTGCTGAAGCTTCTTCAGCTTCCCGTCTCGGTCCTGCTCCGCCACGCGCTCAAACAGTCGGAACGTCTTTAGGACCATTTTCTCTGCCACTCCTGGAGGAAACCCCATTCGGTCGTTGGGAGCCGCCAGCAGGCGGTAGAAGTCGGTCTTGCGGTACAGAAAGCCGAAGTAAACCTGCAGAAAGCTCTGTACGTTCCCGTCATGCTGCAGGATGCCTAGCAACGCGTTGTCATACATCTCGGTCATCTCCAGTGGCGACGCCATTATTGTCGGTGCTGCTAACAATGAGATTAATAATTGATGATTGTGTGAGTGATGCCTGTGCACCGCCGGCCAACAGGAGAGGGTCTGTATTGTCTTTGTATTGTCTCTTTCCACAGCAAAACGGTAGGCAAGGCACCTTGGTTGAGAAATGCAGGCTTCAATCTATGTTGTTTAGTCTATCTGTTCAGTACTGTTCAGTCCTGTTTCAAGATGCACAATGAGATCGTCTTCTTCTTCTTCTTCTTTTGAATTTCCCGCAGTGTAGATGCACCATGGCGTATTACTGCCCTCCTCAGTTCCTATACTACGCTAGTAGTATGGTTTCCATAGTATGGTCTCTGGTAAATCAACTTTTGATTGTTTACACTCTTCTTCTTCTCATCTTCAAAACACATTATACTTCTACTTTCTTCTTCTTCTTCTTTTGAATTTCCGGCAGTGTAGATGCAACATGGCGTATACTTCTGATTGTTTACACTCTTCTTCTTCTTCTTCTTCTTCTTCTTCTTCTTCTTCTTCTTCTTCTTCTTCTTCTTCTTCTTCTTCTTCTTCTTCTTCTTCTTCTTCTTCTTCTTCTTCTTCTTCTTCTTCTTCTTCTTCTTCTTCTTCTTCTTCTTCTTCTTCTCATCTTCAAAACACATTACTATCATCTCTGTCTCCTTCTTCTCTGCTCCTCTTGTCTGTCTCCTTCTTCTCTGCTCTTGTCATACAATATTGTCAACACCCACCAAAAAGAAAAAATCACCCCCTCAGGCTCCGAAGCAGACCCAAACCCGGAACAAAAAACACCCGACAGCCCACAGTGCGGCCTCCACCCACAGCCGACCGCTCCAACACAGCACCCAACCAGAACAAAGCAAAAACCAATGAACAAAACATCTACAAAATGCAAACAAATGCACATCAAACGGTAAGGTTATGTATATAACCAAGTTTTTTTTTTATTTTTTTATTATTGCAAAACAAAATTATTAAAAGTCAGTACTCAACACACAATGCATAATGAAACTAACAATTAAGGTGGCTAAAATGACATGCAAGTACAGAAACAGAAAACAAAAAAAAAGTATATAATAATATTTTACCGTATACAGTGTATATCCAACGAAATTACCAATTATACCAATGTCTTATACAGGATATACCCCTAATACCTATTATCTAAAACCCTACACACATATGCTCCAGCTCGAACCCCCCCCTCCCGGACCCCTCCTTGGATAGTACCTCCATTATCCCTCACTCCTAACCAGACACTACCATCATAAGCTAGCTTTTATTCTCTCCACCACTTCTAACCACATTGACATTTTGGATTCGTTGAGACCCAGAATTCTTGCTGTAGATATTTCTTGATAAATCACATCGAGATATGTAAGAAACCAAACCTTCCGGCACATTTTTTCCGGTTGAAACCAGCGTGATGCGATCAGTTTTTTAGCTACTGTGATACCCGATAAAACCAATCTCTTTAGCTGTGGATTTACTGCAAACTCAAAAACATCATTCAATAGTAATACAGAGGGGTGTACTGGTATATTCCAAGATACGAGTTTTGATAATTGATGGGTCACATCTTTCCAGAATGCCTTAACTGGTGGGCAGTCCCAATACATGTGCATAAATGTCCCTTCGTCTCCATTTGAACATTGGGAGCATTTTGAGTCTTGTTTAAGACCCATTCTGTTCAGTCTTATAGGAGTCAAGTATGTCCTGTGAATATAGTTAAGATTGATTTGTTGATGGTCCGGGTTCCTTGATGTAAGACGGACATTTGCCCATGCTCCTTGCCAATCAAAGTCACTTTCCAGGTCTGGTATATCCCTCCTCCAGACAGAGTCTAGTTGGAGGGTTTCATACGAGGACGTTAGTAATTGATAATAAAAACCTGATACAAAACCTCTCGATGTCTCTCTTTCATAGACGAATTTGTGGTATCTGTGGTGTTCAACTGGTATGTCTAATGGAACACCGTGAGACCTCAAACATAGCCGTAACTGTAAGTAAAAAAGCCATGTGGACTCGGTGAGATTACATTTTGTGCATATCTCTCTATAACTACAAAAACCCTGGTTGTTAAAAACATCCCCTAATGAGTGTATGCCTTGCTCTTCCCATATAGGGAATCTTATAGGACGTTTTTCAATTAAGAGTGCATTGTTATTGAATAAGGGAGTGTGATTGTGCCATTTTTGTGGGTTAGGATATTTTTTTTGTGTTTCACGCCATATCTGGATCGCATGGGTAATTATGGGGCCAAATTTCCGCTCACAGTGCTTGATTGGTAGTTTAGTGTGTGCTATGTCCTTCAGTCTATGTGGGGCTACTATGTTTTCTTCCAATTTTCTCCAGGATACTAATGCTTGGAGATCAAACCATATTGTCAATGGTCTTAATGTGTACGCCTTAAAATATTGGAAAAAATCTGGAACTGCCATGCCACCGTCTGCTTTATTTCTCTGTGCGGTGGATCTTTTTATACGTGGTGGTTTGTTATTCCAAATAAATGTGTATGTGGAGGAGTGTAATCTTTTCCAGTAACCCTCTGGAGGGGGTAACGGTAGCATTGAACTGATGAAGTTGATTCTAGGTAGTACGTCCATCTTAACTATTGATACCCTTGCCTGTACTGAGTTTTTAAGTTTTGCCCACCTGTCCAGGTCGTCTTTGATTTTGTTCTGTATTTTTGTGTAATTGTGCTTCACCGTTTGTCTTATGGTGGGAAATATTTCCACACCCAAGCATCTAAAATGTTTTACCATAGGTATCTCACCTGGGAGGGTTGTATCTTTTTTTGCATGGGTGTTAAGTGGAAGGAAAGCCGACTTCGGCCAATTTATTTTAAATCCCGATAAATCACCAAAGTTCTCAATCAACTTGAGTAGATGAGGCAATGTGGTGTTGGGGCTTTGCATGAACAATATTACGTCGTCCGCATATAAACTAATTTTATGTTGTGTGCCCTTGATTACGATTGGTTCTATGGATTGGTATTGTCTTATATATTGTGCTAAAGGCTCTAGTGATAGATTGAATAGTCCGGGACTAAGAGGGCAACCCTGTCTGGCTGAGCGTGATACCGGAAAGATTTTGGAGATGAATGTACCTGTTGTAATCATGGCCGATGGGTCTTTGTATAATACTTTTATCATATCAATGAATCTTTTTCCTAACCCCATCCTTTCTAGTACTGCCCATATATACGACCATTCCAGCCTGTCAAAGGCTTTCATAGCATCCAGGGACAGCATCGCCTTAGGTATGGTGTCGTCCTTGTCTGCATCTAGTACGTGCAGTATTCGGCTTATGTTATCAGTGATCAGGCGACCTCTTATGAAGCCAGTTTGGTCCGGATGAACTAAAGACGTCATATGCTTTTGTAATCTGATGGCTAATACCTTAGAGTACAGTTTGACATCGGTTCCGAGGAGGCTTAAGGGTCTGTAACTACCGCACTCGGTGGGGTCTTTGTCTTTTTTGAGAAGGACTGAAATGAGTGCAATATTGTCATTTTTATGGAAGCTCCCCTCCTTGACTGAGTATAAGATCATATTTAGTAATAAGGGTCCAATTATGTCCCAACAAGAAAGGTACATTTCTGATGGGATACCGTCTCTTCCAGGAGCCTTACCATTTTGCATTTCGGATATGGCCTTCTTGAGTTCCTCTAGTGTGATCGGTGTTTCTAACTGTTTAGCGTCATCCTCTGAAAGTTTAGGGAGAATAATTTGATTAAGATATGTGTCCATTTTGTATTGATCGAAGGTCGTTTCTGATTTATATAAGTCGGAGTAGAATTCTTTGAATGTATCGTTTATTGTTTTGGGGTCTGTTTCAAGTACTTGTTGTGCTCTAATGGTAGTTATATCAGCAAATTTTGCATTAATTCTTAATCGCATGGCTAATAGGTGACTAGGTTTAGAACCTTGGGAGTATTGCTGTTGTCTTGTGCTGCGTATTTGCATTTCCGATTGTTGTCTGTATATGGCATTGATCTCTGTTTTTAGTACGTTAACTTGATTTTCTAGTCTAGTTGAGTTGTTGTATTTTAAAGAATTAAATAACGTTGAGTAAAGCGTTTCCAGTTCAGACAGTTTTGTGCATTGATTTTTGCGCATTATGGAGGAAAATCTATCAGTGAAATCCTTGATCATACCCTTTACCGACATCCATATTATTCTGGGGTCTTGAACCGAGTTTGCATTCTCCCGTAGGAATACTATGAGAGCTTCTTTGAGTTGTGTAATGAATTCCTTGTTATTAAGCAGCATCGAATTAAAACGCCATCTTGGGGCCCGGGAAGATAGTATACCAAATGTTGCTTTTAGGAGTAAATAACAGTGATCTGATAGTGCATTGGGTATCATTTCCACTTCATATTTATCAAATATCAAAGACATAATCTATTCTGGATAATGTGTTATGTCTCGGCGATCGACAAGAGTACTTTCGGGTCGTGGGATTAAGTGAACGCCATAAATCATTTACACCTGTAATTTTTTACCAATCCTTTAATGCTTTAGATGCATTTTTTTGTTCGCTGGAAAAGGCAAGGTAAGATTTGTCCATCCTTGGATTCCAAATGGCATTAAAATCCGCACCTATTATAAATGAGTAATCGGGATGGTTTAACATTTCATCGGTTAGTGTAGTGAAGAAACCCTCTTCGTACAAATTTGGGGCATATACCGCTGCCAACACTATTTTCCTGTTATTGTGTACAATCCTAGCTATAGTTATACGCCCATCCGCATCCAACCATACCCCCTTTAATTCAATATTTAACTTACGTCTGACGACTATGGCTACACCTCGAGTTCTCGTACCAAAAGAAGAGTGACTAATATTATGGTATGTGTTATCCGCTAACGTATCTATGTCTTCCTCTAAAATGTGCGTTTCGCTTAGTAGAGCCACGTCCACATGTTCTTTTTTCATCAGTGTGAGCACGCTTTTGCGTTTGTGTTGTTTGTTTATCCCACCAGTGTTCCATATCATTATATTCAAACTAGCCATAATCTATGCATGTTTTTGCGTAGTTTTTGGTAATGCTTCTGGAGTGCGAAGCTACAATAGATGTACATCCAATTATTGAGGTCCCGTTGAGAGCCGAGCTTAAAAACATATATATATACAAATAAAAATCCCCTTTTTTCCCCTCACCCAGAGAGTCGTACAGGCCTGTGTTCCAAAAACACATCCTCCGCGTATGACTCCCTCCCTTAGGCCACCGGATTGCCCAAACTGAGCTTTGTAATCCTAATCTTCCTATGCTAATTGCCATAGGATCTAACATTTTCATTCTAATACAATAGAATGTCGCTTTTGGTCTTGCGCCTTCCCTTAATGTAATGAAATATTATGAAAAATGAAAAAAAATAATAATACACTTTCATCGATATATTCATTTGAACCTTCTACTAACTTATGTAGGAAACATCAGAAAAAAGGAAAAGATTGTAGAGAAACATTAACATCTTAATATGAAGAACAATGGGAAAGAACAATGTAAGATAAAAGAGAGAAAAAGAAAATAAAAATAAGGAGTGAGAGATAGAATAAAACTCAACGTGAAGAAGCCACTAGAACAGAATTGAGTAATTAGATAAGAGAAAAACGGAGCCTTTTAGAGCTACAATGTGCCAATCTCTACATCAGTGGAGTGATTATTTAAATTGTTAGAATAACCTTGTTGTGCTCATACGTTTAGGTGTGGTTGATTTTTTTTTTTTTTAAGTCTTATTAAGGCCTGATTAAACTTCAGTCAATTGATCATATGCTTATGCTTATACACACCGGATGTTAATGTTAGAGTTGCAGACCTTCGTTGTAATGGTGCATTATATTCTAGAAGGTTGTAGAATATACTAGTATATACTAACAGACTGTTGTTATGTTCCAGAATGATCTTCCTACCCAGGGTTCATGACTACTAGTATTTTCGGGAGATTTCTAAGTGACCCAGAGCAGTCGAGCGATAAGCCCAGAATATTCCAGATTGTTCTTATTGTCAATGATATATTCTTGTCTCCACGGAGACCAGAGGTCTGAAAATATAATGCATTACGAATCATATTATACACATTATGCCTTGGTGTAGCCGGCATGCATATCATCTAGGGATGGGTACCGAATTCTGTACTTTTGAGGTACCGAACCGAAACACGTCGGTACTACCGAGTATCGAATCAAGTGAGAAACCGATTTTTAAAAAAAAATAAAAAATAAAAAAAAATATTTTTTATAATTTTTTTTTTTTTACTTTTTTTTTTTTTTTTACTTTTTTCTTTTCATGTCAACGTTCACACGCACAATATATGCTTACCTAGGATTTGACTTGATTCAACAACAAAGCAGTCGGAGCAATGACAAGCCGAAAACTGTCGAAATTGTAGTTATTTGAAGTTTTGATTTTTTTTACGACTGAGGTAGGTAAATTAAATTTCGACAGTTTTCGACAGTTATCCTCTGGTACAACTCTGAAGCATGCAGAAATGTCAGCACTGCCTCTGTGATCAACTGGTGGTTCTCATTATCCATGCCAAAGAATGATTTAAGAGAGACGGAAGATACTCCCAGCTCTACCAGACTTTTATAAAAGATTTCCCTCTCTTTCCTATACCTTTCACATTTTAGGAAGACATGCCCGACAGTTTCAGTCTCTCCACATTCACACACCCCATCTGGATGTTTGCCCACCATGAACAAGCTACTGTTCAACCCACAGTGCCCCAGCCTCAGTCTACACATCTTCACCCTATCACTCCTTGACCCATATCCCTCCACCTTGATCTTGACCCGAGGCTGCAGAGAGAAATAGTGCCTTCCCTTGGTCCCCCTTTCCCACTCATCCTGCCACTCAGCCTCAACTCCTTTCTTTATCTTATCTCTGAGTTCTACTCTTCCCATTGAAATACCTATCTCTTCCTCCCTTCCCAGGCTCTGTTTGGCAAGGGAGTCAGCCATCTCATTCCCCGCAATCCCAGCGTGTCCCGGGACCCAACAAAACTCCACTGACCAGCCTGCCTTCGCAATCCTATATAAAACCAACATTATTTCCTGAATGAGATCAGGGCGAGCTTTAGACCCACCTGCACTCAGAGCCATCAGTGCAGCAGCCGAGTCAGAGCATATAATCACCTGGCTTGGTCCCACTTCCTCCACCCACCACAATGCCCAGAGGATGGCAAGCAACTCTGTCACAAATACTGAGCTGCCATCGGATATTCTTTGTCCCTTACCGATCCCTAACCAAGGCACCCACCACCCAAATCCTGCCCTCCCACTTTCAGGACACCCACTTTCAGGAAGAGAATTGTTGAATATATATAGAACACAAATGTTCTAGAATGCTCTATTATGACATCATACTGTGAGATCACAAATGTTCTAGAATGTTCTATTATGACATCATACTGTGACATCACAAATGTTCTAGAATGTTTGCTTATGACATCATACTGTGACATCACAAATGTTCTAGAATGGTCTATTATGACATCATACTGTGACATTACAAAATGTTCTAGAATGTTTAAATTTATTGATATTTTTGCTTAATTTTATATTCGCATCCAGACCATTCCAGAGTGATACCCCACAAACTGCAATGCACATACTTTTAAGAGTTGTACGTCCGTAGGTTGCTTTAAAGCTAATGTCCCTCTAAAATTATAAACACTCTCTCTAGCCGTGATTTTTTTTTGAATGTTGCTTGGTAATTTGTTTTTTATTGCCAGAAACATAATTTGTGCAGATTTGAATTTGATTAAGTCCATGCATTTTAATGTTTGACTCCTTACAAACAGACTATTTGTGTGATCTAAATATCTACCATGATGTACTTACTATCGGCTCTTTTTTGCAGTGTGCATATCATATCTGTCACCAGTTATAAATCTGAGAGCTGAGTGATATGCAGAATCCAGAGGTTTAAGAGTTGATGCCGCAGCATGCCTATAAATTACATCACCATAGTCCAAAACTGATAAGGATGAAGACCAGAAAAATACTTTCGGCTTTTTTACATAAGGGTCCTTCATTTTCAATTCATCAAAACATTTAGAGACATACAAATATACAGTAGTTTCATAAATTTTTTTATTGTTTGGGGAAAAAAGGAAAAACATCGTAGGGAGCCAGGGGCTGGAACATCTGGTACGGGGGCTGGGGGTAAATTATGCGTGGCGGGACCAGTAGCGGAAATTGTTCCGGCTGAGGAGGAGGACCGGGACGGTTGGGGTGGTTCTGAAGAGGGTGCCACAAGTGTCTGTGTGGTGGTCCATAGTGCATGGGCAGGTCCATCATGTTCTGATTGACAGGTGGAGGGTGATGCAGCAGGTTGTTGTTGTTCAGGAGGGGAAAGTTCTGCATGAAGGGAACGTAGGGAGCCAGGGGCTGGAACATCTGGTACGGGGGCTGGGGGTAAATTATGTGTGGCGGGACCAGTAGCGGAAATTGTACCGGCTGAGGAGGAGGACCGGGACGGTTGGGGTGGTTCTGAAGAGGCGGGCCGACGCGCAGCCTCTTGACAAGGGTAGCAGGTTCTGGAGGAGGACCCTCTCTCTTACCTGAAATACCTGAAATATCTGTACTCTGACCTGTACTCTTCTTACTCAGCTCTGCCTCCCCCTCCTTCTGGATCTCCTGGATGATGCGCTCGTCATCTTGCGTGGGGTCACTCATGAGTGAGCACTTGCGGCAGTGCCTACAGCGGGCGCCGGGGGAGGGGGCGTAACCACACTGACAGAAGTGGTTGTAGCTGTTGATGGCTGGCTCTCTGCAGAGGTAACACATGAAGCCTCCACAGCGGCACCACATGTGGTTACAGCCTTCTGACTTCACCAGACCCATCCCGCACTTCACACACTTCCTCACCCGAGCCGCCGTCATACGCTCCTCAAAGAGCACCCTCATGCGGATCTCGTCTTTCTCCAGGACCTGCTCACATGTCTTCCCACTATGCTCTTTCCACTGGACATGGCACTTCCTACAGCTCTCCTTGCGACAGCGAGGATTGGGACAGCTAAACAAGGACATGCCCTTGTCCAACAACGCTGGGAAGTTGCAGAATGGACACCTCACAAGCTCCTCAGCGTAGGTAGCAGCCACAGCCTCTTCAGCCTGTCTCTCATAGTATTTGCACAGAATGTTCTCTGGCAGGACCTTCTCCAGCTCACACACTGGGTACGAATATGGACAGCCCCCCTCCATGCAGCTGAGGTCCGACTGTCCAGAGCCGAACACAGCCTCCTGAGCGTACTTCACCAGGCACTCTTGACAGAAGAGATGGCCGTCAGAACACTGGGTCATCTTCTCAAATGCAAACTCCCCGTAACAGCATCCACACTCAATCAACTGACCATCCCTTATATACTCATCCTCGTTGACCTGATGAGCTAGCAGGAAGTCCTCATGCTCTGCCCACTCCTTGGCTTTCTGCTGGTAGAAAGTGACCTCCTTCTGAACAGAATCTTCCAGAGACCTGTAGGTTTTGCAGTAGCGACGGTCGTTCTCCAGGAAAAACATCTTCCTGGTAACCTTCACTGAACCTTGCTCAAACAGGAAGTTAACATAGCAGGGCTCAGCGTAGGCTCTGCTGCGATGTCTCTTCCCAGACTCCTGCCACTTCTTCAGAGCGTCACATAAGGCCTTTCGTGTGATGGCATAGTGTCCCTTGAGGCGGTTCAGGGCCCATTTGATGTCTTGACAGCTGAGCATCCTGAAGTCAGACATCAGCAGGTCAGCAGTCTGCATCACAGCCTCTGGCCCCACTGCCTCCAGCTTGGTGTAGTCAAACAGGTCCTCAGTCACCTGTGTATTAGTGTCTCCAGCCTCCAGGAGGATACTAGTAGGTGCTGCTGTGGCTGCTGCTGCTATGCCTCTCCTGGGATACGCTGGGTTTTCCAACAGCATATTACATATAACATTCAAGTCTTTCACATTGTTCTGTTGGATCAAATCTGCAATATAGGCCTCCTGGACATCAGGGAATAGATCCAACAACCCAGTGATTAGGGTTCTCACATGGGGGGGCTGCTGCTCCACTCCCTCTGCCCCATGTGCCTCCCGTGGCACAGAGGGCCCAGGCCTTGCATCCTCTAGCCTGGGAAACATCGCAGGGGCCAGGGCCGGGTTGGCACCCTCTGGGTTGGGGGCTGGAGCCGGGGCCACAGCAACCAGATTACCAGCAATATTGCCGAAGAAGCGGGTCAAGGCTGGGGGAGCAGGTGGGTTGGGGTTGGGGTTGGGCACCCTGGCATTGGGGGCTGGTGCAGGGGCCACGGCTGGAGCCTGAACCAGATCAGGTAAATTATTGAGATGTCTGAAGTAGTGAGTCAATTGTTGAATATATATAGAACACAAATGTTCTAGAATGCTCTATTATGACATCATACTGTGACATCACAAATGTTCTAGAATGTTCTATTATGACATCATACTGTGACATCACAAATGTTCTAGAATGTTTGCTTATGACATCATACTGTGACATCACAAATGTTCTAGAATGGTCTATTATGACATCATACTGTGACATCACAAATGTTCTAGAATGTTTAAATTTATTGATATTTTTGCTTAATTTTATATTCGCATCCAGACCATTCCAGAGTGATACCCCACAAACTGCAATGCACATACTTTTAAGTGTTGTACGTACCATAGGTTGCTTTAAAGCTAATGTCCCTCTAAAATTATAAACACTCTCTCTAGCCGTGAAATTCTTTTGAATGTTGCTTGGTAATTTGTTTTTTATTGCCAGAAACATAATTTGTGCAGATTTGAATTTGATTAAGTCCATGAATTTTAATGTTTGACTCCTTACAAACAGACTGTGTGATCTAAATATCTACCATGATGTACTATCCGTATGGCTCTTTTTTGCAGTGTGCATATCATATCTGTCACCAGTTATAAATCTGAGAGCTGAGTGATATGCAGAATCCAGAGGTTTAAGAGTTGATGCCGCAGCATGCCTATAAATTACATCACCATAGTCCAAAACTGATAAGGATGAAGACCAGAAAAAGACTTTCGGCTTTTTTACATAATGGGTCTTCATTTTCAATTCATCAAAACATTTAGAGACATACAAATAGACAGTAGTTTCATACATTTTTTAATTGTTTGGGGAAAAAAGGAAAAACATTGTGATGTGTATCGTGTATCGCCGAAAGGTCAGAAAATATCGTGATATCGTCTGTCAGCCTGTCTCATAACACGCTTCCCTCGGTTTAGTCCATTTTTCCACATTTCATGGGGGTGTTCCATTACCGTATATGGTTAATCGGGGCGGTTTTGGTATGCAAATACGTGAAAGTGTGCACGAGCCTTAGCGTTGAAGCAAGGTGATATTTATCATGACAGGTGTGCGTAGGACCTGTGTTCTAGAATGGTCTATTATGACATCATACTGTGACATTACAAATGTCACAGTATATTACAAACGCGCGGCCTCTTGACAAGGGTAGCAGGTTCTGGAGGAGAACCCACTCTCTTACCTGAAATACCTGAAATATCTGTACTCTGACCTGTACTCTTCTTACTCAGCTCTGCCTCCCCCTCCTTCTGGATCTCCTGGATGATGCGCTCGTCATCTTGCGTGGGGTCACTCATGAGTGAGCACTTGCGGCAGTGCCTACAGCGGGCGCCGGGGGAGGGGGCGTAACCACAGTTGCAGAAGTGGTTGTAGCCGTTGATGGCTGGCTCTCTGCAGAGGTAACACATGAAACCTCCACAGCGGCACGACATGTGGTTACAGCCTTCTGACTTCACCAGACCCATCCCGCACTTCACACACTTCCTCACCCGAGCCGCCGTCATACGCTCCTCAAAGAGCACCCTCATGCGGATCTCGTCTTTCTCCAGGACCTGCTCACATGTCTTCCCACTATGCTCTTTCCACTGGACATGGCACTTCCTACAGCTCTCCTTGCGACAGCGAGGATTGGGACAGCTAAACAAGGACATGCCCTTGTCCAACAACGCTGGGAAGTTGCAGAATGGACACCTCACAAGCTCCTCAGCGTAGGTAGCAGCCACAGCCTCTTCAGCCTGTCTCTCATAGTATTTGCACAGAATGTTCTCTGGCAGGACCTTCTCCAGCTCACACACTGGGTACGAATATGGACAGCCCCCCTCCATGCAGCTGAGGTCCGACTGTCCAGAGCCGAACACAGCCTCCTGAGCGTACTTCACCAGGCACTCTTGACAGAAGAGATGGCCGTCAGAACACTGGGTCATCTTCTCAAATGCAAACTCCCCGTAACAGCATCCACACTCAATCAACTGACCATCCCTTATATACTCATCCTCGTTGACCTGATGAGCTAGCAGGAAGTCCTCATGCTCTGCCCACTCCTTGGCTTTCTGCTGGTAGAAAGTGACCTCCTTCTGAACAGAATCTTCCAGAGACCTGTAGGTTTTGCAGTAGCGACGGTCGTTCTCCAGGAAAAACATCTTCCTGGTAACCTTCACTGAACCTTGCTCAAACAGGAAGTTAACATAGCAGGGCTCAGCGTAGGCTCTGCTGCGATGTCTCTTCCCAGACTCCTGCCACTTCTTCAGAGCGTCACATAAGGCCTTTCGTGTGATGGCATAGTGTCCCTTGAGGCGGTTCAGGGCCCATTTGATGTCTTGACAGCTGAGCATCCTGAAGTCAGACATCAGCATGTCAGCAGTCTGCATCACAGCCTCTGGCCCCACTGCCTCCAGCTTGGTGTAGTCAAACAGGTCCTCAGTCACCTGTGTATTAGTGTCTCCAGCCTCCAGGAGGATACTAGTAGGTGCTGCTGTGGCTGCTGCTGCTATGCCTCTCCTGGGATACGCTGGGTTTTCCAACAGCATATTACATATAACATTCAAGTCTTTCACATTGTTCTGTTGGATCAAATCTGCAATATAGGCCTCCTGGACATCAGGGAATAGATCCAACAACCCAGTGATTAGGGTTCTCACATGGGGGGGCTGCTGCTCCACTCCCTCTGCCCCATGTGCCTCCCGTGGCACAGAGGGCCCAGGCCTTGCATCCTCTAGCCTGGGAAACATCGCAGGGGCCAGGGCCGGGTTGGCCGGGGCCGGGTTGGCACCCTCCGGGTTGGGGGCTGGAGCCGGGGCCACAGCAACCAGATTACCAGCAATATTGCCGAAGAAGCGGGTCAAGGCTGGGGGAGCAGGTGGGTTGGGGTTGGGCACCCTGGCATTGGGGGCTGGTGCAGGGGCCACGGCTGGAGCTTGAACCAGATCAGGTAAATTATTGAGATGTCTGAAGTAGTGAGTCAATTGTTGAATATATATAGAACACAAATGTTCTAGAATGCTCTATTATGACATCATACTGTGACATCACAAATGTTCTAGAATGTTCTATTATGACATCATACTGTGACATCACAAATGTTCTAGAATGTTTGCTTATGACATCATACTGTGACATCACAAATGTTCTAGAATGGTCTATTATGACATCATACTGTGACATCACAAATGTTCTAGAATGTTTACATTTATTGATATTTTTGCTTAATTTTATATTCGCATCCAGACCATTCCAGAGTGATACCCCACAAACTGCAATGCACATACTTTTAAGTGTTGTACGTACCGTAGGTTGCTTTAAAGCTAATGTCCCTCTACAATTATAAACACTCTCTCTAGCCGTGAACATTTTTGAATGTTGCTTGGTAATTTGTTTTTTATTGCCAGAAACATAATTTGTGCAGATTTGAATTTGATTAAGTCCATGAATTTTAATGTTTGACTCCTTACAAACAGACTATTTGTGTGATCTAAATATCTACCATGATGCACTATCCGTATGGCTCTTTTTTGCAGTGTGCATATCATATCTGTCACCAGTTATAAATCTGAGAGCTGAGTGATATGCAGAATCCAGAGGTTTAAGAGTTGATGCCGCAGCATGCCTATAAATTACATCACCATAGTCCAAAACTGATAAGGATGAAGACCAGAAAAAGACTTTTGGCTTTTTTACATAAGGGTTCTTCATTTTCAATTCATCAAAACATTTAGAGACATACAAATATACAGTAGTTTCATAAATTTTTTAATTGTTTGGGGAAAAAAGGAAAAACATCGTGATGTGTATCGTGTATCGCCGAAAGGTCCGAAGATATCGTGATATCATACATGTATTTAGGCCATATCGCCCAGCTCTAATTGGCAGGTACATTTTGGCTGCACTTGTCGACAGTCCTGCGATCGTCCCGTCATCCGCTGCTGCCGCTCGGCTCGTTGGTCATCGGGGCATCTGAACCGGAGTTTCAGAACTGCACGGCGCTGGGCGGGA
Source organism: Notolepis coatsorum (assembly GCF_963971535.1). NCBI lineage: Eukaryota > Metazoa > Chordata > Actinopteri > Aulopiformes > Paralepididae > Notolepis > Notolepis coatsorum. The sequence goes on from NC_140175.1 coordinate 101,579,987, forward strand.
TGTTGAACATGGAGGAATCGAGCTGCTGTCCTTTGAACGGCGAGCCCTTTGCGTCCAAACCCTTCTTCAGCATCTCGTGCACCTTCATCTCGTGGCTCTGTGGCTTGCCCTGGAGCTTCTGGTGGTACTCGAAGGTCAGTTTGTCCAGAACTGCGCGTTCCTCCTCGTCCACTACCACACACTACATAAGGTTAACCTTTCACTATCACACTACAGAAGGTTAACCTTTCACTACCACACTACATAAGGTTAACCCTTCACTATCACACTACAGGGTTAATCCGTTCACTACACTACATTTACATTTACATGTTGTCATTTAGCTCCTTCTTCTTCTTATTTGAATTTCCGGCAGTGTAGACGCATCGTGGCGTATTACTGCCCTCCACAATTCTTTTTATGGGCTCTTCTTCTTCTTCTTCTTCTTCTTCTTCTTCTTCTTCTTCTTCTTCTTCTTCTTCTTCTTCTTCTTCTTCTTCTTCTTCTTCTTCTTCTTCTTCTTCTTCTTCTTCTTCTTCTTCTTCTTCTTCTTCTTCTTCTTCTTCTTCTTCTACTGGACCCCGTCATCAACTACATTGTCCATTGGAGTGCAGCTAATGCTGCTACTTCCTGTCTGAGCCCCCCTCCGCGGGACCCTCCTTGCCCCCTGCGATCTTATTCTGGGCTGCTTTGTCCCTCTCAGCCCCCACAGCCAATTCCCTAACCACCTCCTCCCAGTCCAGACCTTCCATTCCCAGATGTTGAACCGCTATCCTAACAATCATCTTCACCATCGCTGTTTTACCCTTAGCCTCTGCCATACCAGTAACTACCCCTGCCACGAAGGCCACAATACCTAATTTCTCCTCCCTTCCCCTCTCTCTTTCCTCCCTCTCTATACCTCTCTGCAAAATGCCCTCCTTCAACCCCCTGCACCCTTTCTTGGCTGCCCTGTCCTACCCTGCTAACCGCCTCAGCATACGACAACTTACCCTCCCTTCTCACTCTCCGATCCGCAACCTCCTTCTTCATCACCTCACACCCCCTAAACGCTACACTATGCTCCCCACCACAACTACAGCACATCGGCTTCACTCCCTCTCCACACTTCCCATATTCATGTTCCCCGCCACACCTAGCGCACCTCAGCCCCTTCCTACACGTGGTAGCTATATGGCCAAACTCCTGGCACCTATAGCACCTAAGAGGATTCTGAACAAATTCCCTAACCCTATATGTTACAAAGGATCAGATTAAACCGAATATATATATTTATTGATTGATATATATTGCATAATATTTGTATATCGTTTGATATCCCTTGTATATTCCTTGTACATATACACGGAATATCCCTTTAGCCTAGTACAGACCATAATATTTCATTCTCCTATTGGACAGCGGTCCACAGGCGCCAAGGCCATGCCTCCAAAGTCAGGTTCAAAGTCACCGCCGGGGACATGCCTGGACATGAACGGTACTGCGTAAGGATATGAGACAGGAATAAAGCTGGTACTAGTTTATTCATCTAAGCGTATAAATACGGCGCAGGTGAATACAGAAGCACTTAGTTAGAAGTCTTAGTCTTAGAGAGTTACCCAATAAGTTGAAGCCTCACCCACGATACGACGTGCGGTGCAGTATGGCCTGTTTGGCCCCAAATAGAGCATTGAGACCGCGTGCGAATTAATAACTGAAGTGTCAGAGTTTAACGCTGTACCGTCAAGTTCGACCTATTCTATTAAGTCAGTAATAGTCTATTCGTGTATAGTGTATCGTGCGGCTAAAGTTCTACAGTGACCAGCACCACCAACGTTTCCTCGTATCAGCTAGAGTGCTTATCCAGGCTGGGCTGCTTATCATGGCGCTTTCACCCGAGGGGCCCTAGACGAGGACCGTGTGGATTATGTACACTGGAGAACCTACCGACGACTGCATAGCCCTTTTCGGCTGGATTATATTTGCTTTTGGTCCTGTAATTGATGGAGCGGAGAATCGCCGACACCCACAAGTGTGTGGGATTTACCCTGTGAGGAGCCACGTCGAGTCCGCCTCTCGGAAGCCTGAGGCCGGCTAGCTTTCTTCCATGTGGAGCTACATGCTAAGGAGAACAGCTGTATTCGTCTGTGGATCAAGATCTTATTGCACCGTCTCCTGTACTCGGAGTCTCCTTATCATCGTTGACCCAGACTCTACTACCGACAGATCCTCTACCCTTGCTGGCTTACAACCGGGGGGACCCTTCCAGTATCTCCCGCTATATTACTAGTGTACCATAGATATAATTCCCTAAGATTCAGGTTGTATGATTATATCCTGCGTAATATGAGAATGGACATTCGTTATTGATTTGCCTACGCACATTCCTTTGCCTTATAAGCGCATTCAAAGTGAAGTAAAGTAAAGTATATTATGTACCTTTTGCTGCTAATAAATACTTAAATACAGCTTTGTGTGGAACCGATTCATTGTGGGGAAGTGTTCATCATTAGATACCTGTGTACTGTATGGCCAGTAGGAATGTACATAAGACGGTAGTGGTTTAATGATACCATACTTATCAATACAGTCAGGGAATTGTACCCCTCAGTTACAATTGGTCCTTCGAGCCGGAGGGTAACTAGCGTAATATTAATATAGTGGTATTAATATTGACATGGCCAATGATGAACACTCCACAAAACGGTTCTCCTAAAATAGATCGCCCGCAGCGTAGACGGCAGACACCTCAGTACTTAGAGGATTACGTTGCCAGTATACTACCTAGCTTTCTACAGACGGTAAATGCGGAAAAAGTAGATAGTAAAATTATGTCCGACCCTATCGACCAGGCTACCCCGCCAGTAGAGGCCCTAGTGGGTTCTAACGTAACTGACCAAGCTCACGGTGGGGACCAGGAGGGACCTGACATGACTTTACCCCCCGCCAAGACCGAAGAAGTAGTCCCCGGAGAGCTCCAGGATAAAGAAAGCCCTCCAGGGATGGAACTCGACCCACTACAAGAAGGGACGAGCACCCCGGAGATGGATCTCCTCGACTCGCCACAGGAGAACGGATCTCCAACGAGTACTACCAGGAGCGGATCACCTCAACCAGCGTCTTCCCCCAGCGAGGCGGACAAGATGCTGGCACAGGCCTTCCTCGCCAGCCTGGCAGCCTCAACCGAGCGCGATCGACTCCAAGCACAGACGCTTAGTGAGCGCGAACATTCTTCCATGGAAAGAGAACGCCTTCAAGCGCAGCAACGGAGTGACGAAGACCGTATACGTCTAGAGATTAGACGCCTTCAGACGGAAGAGAATATGGGAAGAGACCGGGCCGAAGCCCAGCGCGCCGCCGCCGAAGCCCAGCGCGCCGCTGCCGGTGCCCAAAGAGAAGCAGAGCGCGACCTCGCTCTCACCAAGCGCGAAGCCGAGCGCGACCGATTACAAGCGCAGATAATGGAGCAGCTGATTACCAGGGCAACCCCCCCTCCCTCCGCACGGGGCTCCAGGGCCTCGTCAAGACAAGGGTCAAGGGCACCCTCCCCTATCCGATCAAGCGACCCTGAGCCCGACCACCAGAGAGAGCCTATATCCCTCTCCGAACCCCTTCCCCGACCGGTCCAAGCGAGACCCAGCTACAGGGAAGAACCAGTCTACACCGCGGAGAGGCTAAATAGACGACTACAGGATCTAGATGACCTGCCAGAGGAAGAAGAAGAGGGAGAGGAGGAGAGTCAAGCCCAACAGCAGCACAGTACTCCACAGGACCAGGAGGTCCAGTACAGCCCAGGCTTTACCCCCGCGGCTCTGCGCTACAGACCCCCGACTCAATTCACGGGTGAGCTTGACGCACGACCAGCCCCGAGGAACAGCACCTGGGTACGCGGGCCATGGTACCCAGCAGGTACCAGCCCACCAAGACACGTAAGAGGAGACTCGCCTAGGAGGCCTCTCTTCCAACACTCACCGATGTGCCAGCCATCCATGGCATCGTACATTGGCACACTGATGTTCCCGGACTTCACACACGAGAACAGAGCACAGTACATAGAGCTACGAATGTGCTTAGAGACAATGATGTCCGATGTAGCTGTTGAACCGTACAAATATGCTATCCTACTAAAGCACCTCAAGGTGCCCCGAGCGCACAATATAGCGCTGGCATATGCCACCTCTACTACCCCATACACCGCGGCTCTAGCAGCACTCGACCAAAGATATGGACGCATATGGGACTACGTAATACAAGAGATAAGGCATATTGACCGCCTACCCCCAGCCACAGACAATCGCTCACTAGATGACCTGTCTATCAAGGTACAATCCCTGGTAGGGATGCTGGGGGCGCAAAAGGAAAAGGGTATGCACGAACTGTACGCAAACTCTAATGTCGAGAGGATTTTAGAGAAGCTTCCGCCCGCCCGACAAGAGCGCTTCAGGCGGCAAAGAGACCACCGTGATCCTAACGGTCCCGAGCCATCCCTCCTAGACCTAGCCGACTTCCTGGCGAGAGAAGTCAACAGCCTACGGTTGGATACGTTCATGCGGAGCACACCAAGCTCCAGAGAGGGACCTAGGAGAGCAAACGATGGCCGCAGATTGGTGACCGTCATGCACCAATCAGAATCAGTACCGAGCAGCAAGAACCACAGTACCCCCTCGATGAAAGAGAAGTGGAAGATGGTGTGCCCGTACTGCGAAAAGGAACACTGGCTGTCACAATGTGACACGTTCAAGAAGATGACCGCCGACGAGGTGAGTCAATGGATAAAGTCCAACCGACGCTGTTACCGATGTGCGCGCAGTCACATGGCAGCCGATTGCCGCTTAAAGAAGAGGTGTAGTCGGTGTGACGGAGCCCACCTAGACGTCCTACACGACAGTAACAGAAGAAAGCCTGCACCCTCAAGCAGCACAAAGGCAAGTGTTATGTACATTGACCCCACCAGCAGCGGGGGCGCCCGGGTGCTCTTAAAGGTGGTCCGCGTAACATTGAGTTACCAAGACAAGGTCATGGACACTTACGCCGTCCTTGACGACGGGTCAGAGAAGACCCTTCTCCTCGCGTCCGCTGCGGCCCAGCTGGGGCTGCGGGGGAGCGAAGACCAGATGACGATTCGGACAATAAGAAGAGATCTAAAGACGATAAAGGGCGAGAACGTCTCCTTCACTATCGCAGCAAGCGGGCAGCCAGAGAGACGGTATAGGATCACTAACGCTTTCACCAGCCAAGACATAGGCCTGTCGCAGTACACCTACCCCATCGCCAAGCTGATGGATAAATATGTGCACCTGCGTCAACTACCTATACCGCTCATAGACGGTGCCACCCTGACCCTGCTGATAGGCTCCGACCATGCAGACCTCATCGTCCCGATGGACCGGGTCCACACAGGGCCCAGAGGCTGTCCTGCAGCAGTCGAGACCCGCCTAGGATGGACACTACAAGGCCCCCTCGCTAGGTCTCTTAACCGAACAGCAGCCACTAGCTGCCTCCACTCCAGAGTGACAGAAGAAGACACCACCCTCCTACAGCATGTCGAGAAGCTATGGACACTAGAGACAATGCCCTTTAAGAACGAAAAGAAAGACATTCGTTCCAAGGAAGACATTTACGCTATAGCCCTCCTCGAGCAGGGGACAAAGAGAGTCAAAGTCAACGTAGTGATGAGATACGCAACTCCACTCCTGAGGCGAGAGGGTATGCCTACCTTCCACGCCCCAAAAGAAGCGACGGAGCGGTATCTATTGAACACAGAGCGGCGCCTAGCCAGAGACCCCGCTCAAGAGACTGTGTACCGCGCTGAGATTGACAAGCTAATCACAGCGGGACACATAAAGAAAATTGACATTAAAGAGGCCGTTCAGACGACCGAATCATGGTACGTGCCGCACCACAAAGTCCACCACAACGGCAAGGATCGTATTGTGTTCAACTGCAGCTACCAGATCGGATCACAAAATCTGAATAAAGAGCTCTTGCCCGGCCCAACACTCGGCCCCTCTCTACTAGGCGTGTTACTACGTTTCCGCCAAGACAAGGTGGCCATCAGCGGCGACATCAAAGGGATGTTCCTGCAGGTGAGACTAGTGGAGGAGGACAAGCCCCTGCTGCGGTTCCTATGGAGAGAGAGGATCGGGGACGAGCAACCAGCCATCTATCAATGGGAAGTCCTCCCTTTCGGAACCACATGCAGCCCATGCTGTGCTACGTTTGCACTGCAAAAACATGTCGCAGAGGACCCAGCAGCTGATGAAGAGGTCCGACAAAGTGTAGGAAATAGTTTCTACGTGGACAACTGTCTGCAAAGCGTCTCGACGCCAGAAGAAGCCGAGGCCCTTCTACTCAAGCTCCGCGCCTCCCTGATCAAAGGCGGCTTTGATCTCAGGCAGTGGGCCAGCAGCGACCCTCAAGTATTGCGCAGCCTCTCCCCCGAGGACAAGGCAGCAAGCAGCGAGACCTGGATGGCGACCATCCCAGGAGAAGCCCAAGAAATGACATTAGGACTAGTCTGGCGCTTCAAAACAGACTCGCTCCATTATAAACACACACCCCTGACCAAGGAGCAGGGAAGGTCGACTGCACTACCGACCACAAGACGGAGTGTATACAGAACACTCGCCAGACAATATGACCCGTTGGGATGTATTCTACCTTACACCACCAGGGCAAAGATGATTGTAAGAGCGTTATGGGACAAGGACCAGGGCTGGGACGACCCTATACCCGAACACCTTGCCTCCACATGGAGAGAGTGGGAGACAGAACTCAGCTCACTCCCAGGTGTCAACATATGCCGCAGCTACTTCCCACCCACAGTGAGGCCGGAGACGTGCCAGATGGACCTGCACGTCTTCAGCGATGCCTCCGAAGTAGCCTACGGTTCGGTGGCCTACTTGCGTGCCCGAGAGGAGGGAGGAGAAATACATACTGCTTTCATCCTGGCCCGCTCAAGAATAGCCCCACGCAAGCAACAATCTATCCCGCGTCTAGAGCTCTGCGCAGCCCTAGCAGGAGCGCAACTCGCCACGTTAATCCAACGTGAACTCACCATCCCGGTGCAAAGAACAATCTTGTGGTCAGACTCCACGACAGTACTCACATGGATCCGGTCTGATTCGTGTAGATACAAGGTCTTCGTGGGAGTCAGAGTCACAGAGATCCAAGATTTAACAGAAGCAGCAAGCTGGAGGTATGTGGACACAAAACACAACCCAGCTGACGTCATCACCCGGGGAATGTCCCTGGATGACCTCACCCGTCACAACCTATACAGTGACGGGCCAGAGTTCCTCAAGCTCCCGGAAGAAGAGTGGCCTACACCCACCCCACGGGAAGCGAGTAAAGAGGAGGCAGAGAACAAGAAATCTATGTTCTGTGGATTGACCACACTCGTCTCCACAGACCCCGACATAGACGATTGCCTCACCCTTGAGAGTGCGCAGCTAAAGACATTCCTGTGGCACCACCCAGAGGTTCAGCTCACTACTGACATTACTGCAGCTAACTACGAAGAAGCAGAACTTCTTCTCCTACAACGAGCCCAGAGAGACTCGTTTCCCGATGAGCTAGACTGTCTACAGGGAGCAAAGCCCGTCCCGTCAGACAGCAGATTGCTCCACCTAGCCCCCGAGAGCGACGCCCATGGTCTCATCAGAGTGGGTGGTCGTCTGCGGAGAGCTCCAGACTTACCGGATGACGTCAAGTACCCGATAGTCTTAAACAGCCGACACAAGGTCACAGAGCTGATCATAAAGAAATACGACGAGGATGTGCATCACGCCGGGGCAGAGAGTCTTCGCGGAGATCAGACGACGTTATTGGATACTGCAAGGGAGAGAAGCAGTACGACGTTTCCAGCGGACTTGTCTAGACTGTCGTAAATGGCGAGCACAGCCCAGTATACCCCGGATGGCTGACCTACCTCCCTGTCGCCTCCGACTCGGCGACAAGCCCTTTCACTCCACTGGTATGGACTGTTTCGGCCCGCTGTGCGTAAAGAAAGGAAGAGGGACCGAGAAGCGGTGGGGTATTGTATTCAAATGCATGACCACCCGAGCGATGCATATAATAATAATAATAATTAATTTAATTTATATAGCGCTTCTCAATAACCCGAAGTCGCTGACAGTAGTCGGGAGCAGGGGTACAAACAAAGAGACGAAAGCAAAGAAACAAAACAAAACAACAAAGAAACAAAAACAAAGGAACATGAGACCATGGGGGGAACGGGGGAGACAGCCTGATGGCACAAAAAAAAAAAGACTAGAGACATATCGATCAGGTTGGAGGGGAGGGGGGGGTTTAGGGGTGGGGGGGGTTGAAGGCAAGGGAGAACAGGTGGGTTTTGAGGCGAGCTTTGAAGGTGGAGAGTGTAGGGGAGTCTCTGATGGACTGGGGGAGGGAGTTCCAGAGTCGGGGTGCAGTGCGAGAGAAGGCCCGATCTCCGAAGTTTTTAAGCTTGGATGTCGGGACAGTGAGGGAGGCAGTGGAGGAGGACCGGAGGGAACGGGTTGGGCGGTAGGGGAGAAGGAGATCAGTCAGGTAGGGGGGGGCCAGGCTGTGGAGGGCTTTGAAGGTGAGGAGTAGTGTTTTAAAGTTAATGCGGTGTTTGATCGGGAGCCAGTGGAGGGAGTGGAGGACAGGAGTGATGTGTTCGCGGGACCGGGTGTTAGTGAGGAGGCGGGCGGCTGAATTTTGGACCATTTGCAGTTTATGGAGGGAGCGGGAGGTGATACCAGTGAGGAGGGAGTTGCAGTAGTCCAGGCGGGAGGAGATGAAGGCGTGAATGAGGGATTCAGCAGCGGGGGGGAGAGGCAGTGACGGATTTTTGCGATGTTGCGGAGGTGAAAGTAGGATGTTTTCACGATGGAGCAGACGTGGGGGTCAAATGAGAGGGTGGGGTCAAGGAGGACACCAAGGTTGCGGACTAGGGGGGAGGGGGTGATGGTGGAGTCGTTGATGGTGAGTGTGATGGGTCCGGATCTGGTGAGGGTGGTTTTGGTGCCAATGATATAGAACTCCTTCCAACCATGAGCACAGACTCATTCCTTATGGCCTTCCGAAGATTCACATCGCGGAAAGGCAAACCGTCTATATTATTGTCTGATCACGGGACAAACTTCAAAGGCGGAGAAAGAGAGCTGAGAGAGAGCTTCCAAGCTATGGGCCCAGAACTTAAGACCCACCTCGCTCCATACCAGATTGATTTCCAGTTTAATCCCCCGAATGCACCTCACTTCGGTGGAACTTGGGAACGAGAAGTACGTTCAATAAAGACAGCCCTGTACGCCGTGCTTGGGGCCCAGACCGTGGCGGAAGAAGTCCTAATGACAGTCCTCACGGAGATCGAGGGAGTATTGAACTCAAAGCCCCTCGGTTACGTCTCAAGTGATGTAGCAGATGTCGACCCAGTCACCCCCAACACACTCTTGATGGGGCGTCTGGACCCCGCGCTACCACAGACAGTGTACAGGCCTGAAGAAGCGAACGGCTGAAGAATGTGGAGGTACAGTCAAGTATTGGCTGACAAGTTTTGGAACAGCTTCCTACTCCACTATCTACCGTCTCTACAGACCCGCCAGAAATGGGTGAAAGAGAGAGACAATTTGACAGAAGGAACAGTCGTCATGATTATCGACCAGTCACTACCCCGAGCTATGTGGCCGGCTGGCCGCGTAAGCAAAGTGATCACCGGTGCCGACGGAAAGGTCCGAGCAGCCGAAGTGCTCGTCCAAGGGCGGATCTACACCCGACCCGTGGCGAGGCTAATAGAGTTGCCAAGGCTCCCCGATACTATTGATGACGACCATGACCCCATGACTTTGTGAACTGCCCTACCCTCACAACAGACATTGAGTAGTGGACAGTGCGGTTAATCTGTCTCTGCTTAGCTAATTAGGTGGGACTAATTAGGAGGCGGCTGTTACAAAGGATCAGATTAAACCGAATATATATATTTATTGATTGATATATATTGCATAATATTTGTATATCGTTTGATATCCCTTGTATATTCCTTGTACATATACACGGAATATCCCTTTAGCCTAGTACAGACCATAATATTTCATTCTCCTATTGGACAGCGGTCCACAGGCGCCAAGGCCATGCCTCCAAAGTCAGGTTCAAAGTCACCGCCGGGGACATGCCTGGACATGAACGGTACTGCGTAAGGATATGAGATAGGAATAAAGCTGGTACTAGTTTATTCATCTAAGCATATAAATACGGCGCAGGTGAATACAGAAGCACTTAGTCAGAAGTCTTAGTCTTAGAGAGTTACCCAATAAGTTGAAGCCTCACACACGATACGACGTGCGGTGCAGTATGGCCTGTTTGGCCCCAAATAGAGCATTGAGACTGCGTGCGAATTAATAACTGAAGTGTCAGAGTTTAACGCTGTACCGTCGAGTTCGACCTATTCTATTAAGTCAGTAATAGTCTATTCGTGTATAGTGTATCGTGCGGCTAAAGTTCTACAGTGACCAGCACCACCAACGTTTCCTCGTATCAGCTAGAGTGCTTATTCAGGCTGGGCTGCTTATCATGGCGCTTTCACCCGAGGGGCCCTAGACGAGGACCGTGTGGATTATGTACACTGGAGAACCTACCGACGACTGCATAGCCCTTTTCGGATGGATTATATTTGCTTTTGGTCCTGTAATTGATGGAGCGGAGAATCGCCGACACCCACAAGTGTGTGGGATTTACCCTGTGAGGAGCCACGTCGAGTCCGCCTCTCGGAAGCCTGAGGCCGGCTAGCTTTCTTCCATGTGGAGCTACATGCTACGGAGAACAGCTGTATTCGTCTGTGGATCAAGATCTTATTGCACCGTCTCCTGTACTCGGAGTCTCCTTATCATCGTTGACCCAGACTCTACTACCGACAGATCCTCTACCCTTGCTGGCTTACAACCGGGGGGACCCTTCCAGTATCTCCCGCTATATTACTAGTGTACCATAGATATAATTCCCTAAGATTCAGGTTGTATGATTATATCCTGCGTAATATGAGAATGGACATTCGTTATTGATTTGCCTATGCACATTCCTTCGCCTTATAAGCGCATTCAAAGTGAAGTAAAGTAAAGTATATTATGTACCTTTTGCTGCTAATAAATACTTAAATACAGCTTTGTGTGGAACCGATTCATTGTGGGGAAGTGTTCATCATTAGATACCTGTGTACTGTATGGCCAGTAGGAATGTACATAAGACGGTAGTGGTTTAATGATACCATACTTATCAATACAGTCAGGGAATTGTACCCCTCAGTTACACTATACATCCTACGCCCTACAAACACCTCCCTAGGAACAACCCCACCCTCAAACGTAATCACTACCGTCTCCGTAACTGCCCTCTCTGCTCCCGTCTTCATCCTTTCTGCACTCTTAACTATGCCATTACGCCCGTCCTCCTTTAGCTTTTCCACCAGCTGCTCTACTGTAACCTCGACCGGTACCCCAGCTATCACCCCCTTACATCCCCCCTCCCTCTTCTCCCCTACTCTCGCCACCTTACTTATACCCACCCCCCCAATGCTCCTCATCTTCCTAGCCACCTCCACCTGCCCCTCACTACCACACCCTACGGCCAGATTCCCATCCCACAAAACTCTCGCGTACTTTACCTCTCCTAATTGCTCGGCAATGAGTTTGGGCAACTCAAGCCTACCTGCTTTCCCCTCTCCCCTCTCCCCCTCAAGCCTGACCACTATATGAATCACTTCCGCTTTTGCCACATCATTTCCAGCACCCTCGACTCCCGGCCCACTTGAGCTATGGTCCCCCACTTTCTTCCTCTTCCACCCTTCTCCCCCACTCTCCTCCCCCCTACACTCACCCGACCCCTTACCATTGCCCTGGCTATCCCCATCGCTGTCGTTCCTCTCCGTCTGCTTCTTCCTCTTCTTCCCCGCGGTTTCCCACACCTCCTTCTCAATCTCTTCTTTCTCACTCTCCTCCCCACTATACTCCATTCTGTCACCACCCGACTCCTTCCCTTTGCCCTGGCTATTCTCACCCCTATCGCTGTCGCTCCTTGCTTGCAGCTCCTTTTGAGCTCTCGCCACTCTCGCCAAGACCGAGTTATACTCGTCAAGGCTCAACAATTCCCACCACTTGTTGTCACTCCCCTTCATGTCACCATCGCCGATCAATCCCTTCACTGACTCTGACTCTTTCTCCACTGAAGACTTCTTCTTTTTCCCACTCCCCTTCATCCTTTCCGTCTTCTTTCCCTCATTTAGCTCCTTCTTCTTCTTCTTCTTTTGAATTTCCGGCAGAGTAGACGCATCGTGGCGTATTACTGCCCTCCGCACTTCTTTTGATGATCTCTTCTTCTTCTTCTTCTTCTTCTTTCTTGGCGTATTTCTTCCCTCCTCATTTCTTATACTACACTAGTGGTGTTCCATCTTTAGGCCTCTTCAACTCACACTTTCTCCTTCTTCTCTGCTCCTCTTGCCTGTCCAATACTAATACATACACTAACGCTATATCCTCTGGTACAACTCTGAAGCATGCAGAAATGTCAGCACTGCCTCTGTGATCAACTGGTGGTTCTCATTATCCATGCCAAAGAATGATTTAAGAGAGAAGGAAGATACTCCCAGCTCTACCAGACTTTTATAAAAGATTTCCCTCTCTTTCCTATACCTTTCACATTTTAGGAAGACATGCCCGACAGTTTCAGTCTCTCCACATTCACACACCCCATCTGGATGTTTGCCCACAATGAACAAGCTACTGTTCAACCCACAGTGCCCCAGCCTCAGTCTACACATCTTCACCCTATCACTCCTTGACCCATATCCCTCCACCTTGATCTTGACCCGAGGCTGCAGAGAGAAATAGTGCCTTCCCTTGGTCCCCCTTTCCCACTCATCCTGCCACTCAGCCTCAACTCCTTTCTTTATCTTATCTCTGAGTTCTACTCTTCCCATTGAAATACCTATCTCTTCCTCCCTTCCCAGGCTCTGTTTGGCAAGGGAGTCAGCCATCTCATTCCCCGCAATCCCAGCGTGTCCCGGGACCCAACAAAACTCCACTGACCAGCCTGCCTTCGCAATCCTATATAAAACCAACATTATTTCCTGAATGAGATCAGGGCGAGCTTTAGACCCACCTGCACTCAGAGCCATCAGTGCAGCAGCCGAGTCAGAGCATATAATCACCTGGCTTGGTCCCACTTCCTCCACCCACCACAATGCCCAGAGGATGGCAAGCAACTCTGTCACAAATACTGAGCTGCCATCGGATATTCTTTGTCCCTTACCGATCCCTAACCAAGGCACCCACCACCCAAATCCTGCCCTCCCACTTTCAGGATCCACAGAGCCATCAGTGTACACCTCCAGAGCCCCTGATTCCAGAAGGAACCTCTCTATTTCCTCCACAATCTCGCCCTTATCCTCCTCCTTCAAGAACCTAAGTTCAATGACTCGATCAGGCAATAGCCAAAATGGCACTGATAGCCACCGAGTGTGCTCCGCCACTCCCCCCTGATGCAGTCTCAACTTCCTGGCCCACTGATCAATACTGGCCAAAAAAGGTTTATACTTATCCCCATCTCCTGAAAGTAAACACCTAGCTGGGAAGGACAGACTTGTCCCACTCAATTTTGCCCAGTACTGTAGCCCTAACTTTACTCTCCTCAGGTTTAGGGGCAACTCCCCCATTTCCACCAATAGTGCTGAAGCAGGGGTGGTCTTAAAAGCTCCACAGCAGATTCTCAAAGCCTTGCACTGAAGCACATCCAGCTTTCGCAAATTAGACTTGGCCGCAGAGCCGTACACATAACAACCATAATCAATTGTTGACCTGATCATCGCCTGGTATATCATGCACGTGGTCTCTCTATCCGCTCCCCACCCACTCCCAGCCAAACTTCTCAGCACATTCACTATTCTTTCACACTTTGCCAGGATTTTCTCTATATGAACAGCCCAATTCAATCTTTCGTCAAACCAAACTCCCAAAAATTTAAACACCTTTACTCTCTCTAAGGGAGATCCATACATAACCAGCCTTCCCCTAGGCACCCTCTTTCTAAAACCAAAAATCATATAATTAGACTTAGAGGCGGATATTTTAAAACCCCACTTGTCTCCCCATTCCTCTACATCCCCCAGAGCTCTTTGTACCTGCTTTAAACAATACTCAACATTCTTCCCTCTTTTCCATATGGCCCCATCGTCCGCAAATAAAGACAACCCATATCCTTTTCCAATTTGCCCAAAAATGTCATTAATCATCACATCGAAGAGGACCGGACTAATCACGCTTCCTTGCGGGGTGCCATTTTCTATTTTTACAGTTTTTGAGGTTTGCCCCCCCACACGTACTTGGATCGTCCTGTCTAATAGAAAATCCTTTATCCAATTAAACAATCTCCCTCTAACTCCTAGGTCATACAATTTCAAAAGCAGCCCCTCTTTCCACAAAGAGTCATACGCCTTCTCAATATCCAAAAATACACTTATTGTTATGGTTTGTAACCGACCCCAATCGCACAACACAAGACAGGTATGATGGTTTGCCAAGAAACAGATATTTATTGAGAGACAGGGAAAAAGGGCACTGTCCCTTTAAGGGAGAACACAAATACAGGAATATAACAAGAGGGGAAAAACTAGGTGCCTTTAAGAGGCGGGCAGGAAAAGGGAACACTAAGGGAAGGTTAATGAACGCTAGGGGAAACATTAAAGGAACGCTAGGGGAAGGTTAAAGGAACACTAGGGGAAGGTTAAAGGAACAGAGGAACTAGAGACTAGGAGAAGTCGGGAAGGAGAGCTAGGGAACAGGAGAACTGGGGACTAGGAGAACTAGGGACAAGGAACTAGGAGGAACTAGAAGGGGAGAACTTGGGACCAGGAACTAGGTGGAACTAGAAAGGGGAGAACTAGGGACAGAGGGGACTGAGGCCCGCGGAGGGCGCCGGAGGCGGGCTGGGGAACAGGGAGGAACTGGGGACAGAGACCCGCGGAGGCGGGCTGGGGACAGGGAGGAACTGGGGACTGGTGGGAAAACATCTGGGCCGCTCTGCAGAACAGAGGAGAGGGTTAATATTCAAAAGGGAACAAACAGAGCAGATGCAGAACAGTCCAAATAAACAAAGAAAACAAAGTAATAATATCTTCATGTGACTAACACACAGGGGGAGATGTAATGTCCAAAAATACTATCTAAGTGAGAACAAAAACAGAGTGGGAGATGAAATGTCCAAACTACTAACTAAGTGAGAACTAACGGAGGCAATACGCTGGGTGAGTGACATCACAATCAAAACTCACCCAGGCGTATGCGTAATGGTACAGGAACAGCAGCGGGAACGGGGGCAAGAGGCATTACGCTGGGTGAGTGACATCACAATCAAACTCACCCAGGCGTATGCGTAATGGTACAGGAAACAGCAGCGGGAACGGGGGCAAGAGGCATTACGCTGGGTGAGTGACATCACAATCAAAACTCACCCAGGCGTATGCGTAATGGTACAGGAAACAGCAGCGGGAACGGGGGCAAGAGGCATTACGCTGGGTGAGTGACATCACAATCAAAACTCACCCAGGCGTATGCGTAATGGTACAGGAAACAGCAGCGGGAACGGGGGCAAGAGGCATTACGCTGGGTGAGTGACATCACAATCAAAACTCACCCAGGCGTATGCGTAATGGTACAGGGACAGCAGCGGGGCGAGGGCATCGCCACCGGGTGGCTGGCTGTCCGAGCCGAGGAACAGAGTGCTGGAACAGTGGCGGTGGCGAGGGTGTCGTCCACCGGGTAGCCGACTGTCGGAGCCGAGGAACAGAGTGCTGGAACAGTGGCGGTGGCGAGGGTGTCGTCCACCGGGTAGCCGCTGTCGGAGCCGAGGAACAGAGTGCTGGAACAGTGGCGGTGGCGAGGGTGTCGTCCACCGGGTAGCCGCTGTCGGAGCCGAGGAACAGAGTGCTGGAACAGCGGCGGTGGCGAGGGTGTCGTCCACCGGGTAGCCGCTGTCGGAGCCGAGGAACAGAGTGGCGCGCCACACCTTGGTGTGCGCGTCGGAACCGAGAGACGCATCGGGGTGCGTCTGCGAGGAGGAGTGTGCCAAGCACGAGGATCTTTGGAAAATGCGCGTTGGAGACTGGAGAGCGTGCCAAGCCCTTGAAGATGCGCGTTGCGCGCTGGTGACTGGAGAGCGTGCCAAGCCCTTGCAGATGCGCGTTGCGCGCTGGTGACTGGAGAGCGTGCCAAGCCCTTGAAGATGCGCGTTGCGCGCTGGTGACTGGAGAGCGTGCCAAGCCCGAAGGTCTGAAGTGGAACACTGGAATACCTCCCGTAGAGGATTAGAGAGCGCAGTACAGTGTCTCCCTCCAGGCAAACGGCGACAGGTGGCGAAGGCTTGAGCGCATCTGGCGCGCTGGTCTGGAGTGGAACACTGGAATACCTCCCGTAGAGGATTAGAGAGCGCAGTACAATGTCTCCCTCCAGGCAAACGGCGACGGGTGGCCAAAGCTTGCACCTCGTCTCACGCCGGGCGCTGGTCTGGATGTGCGTCAGGACGACAGCTGCGCGGGGGGTCTGAAGTGGATGACTGGGATGCCTCCCGTGGAAGTCTAGGGAGCGCAGACCAGTCCCACTCTCAGGCAACGGCGACAGCAGGCGAAGGCTGGAGCATACATCTCTACGCCGGAGAATCAATACAGCATAGGCAGAACAGAGGACCTCCCGAAAGAGTCTAGATGTTTGAGAATATGATACGGCATGTTTACAACACGACCCCACGCCGAAACGAGGGGAAGAGCCCTGGTATTTAAAGCCCACAGGGGAACTAATTAGCCTGCCACCACAGGTGCGAGAGGTAATTGATAATAGTCCAGGTGTGGCCACTGAGAGTAAACGAGAGTAAAGAACGAGAGGGTGGGGGCTAGAGAGAGTGAGTGAGAAGGGAATTTCTAACAGTAGGCTTAAAGAAAACAGAGAAAGTTGGTGAGCAGCGGACAAAACCTCACACTTATCACTACTTCCTTATTGTCAAAAGCCTGTCTAATGCCCTGGTCTAGAACAGCTACTGATTCCATTGTAGACCTGCCATTTCTAAACCCATTCTGATACCCAACATAAAGATCCTTACTTTCTAAAAAGTAAACTAATCTATTAGTAATCATCCTTTCCATAATTTTACACAATACAGACGTCAAGGCTATGGGTCGGTAAGACCCTGGGTCAGCCGCTACTTTACCTGGCTTCAAAATAGGAATGATGACGGCATGCTTCCACTCCTTTGGCAAGCAGCCTTCTAGCCACACATTATTAAACAAACCCAGTATTTCAATCATTACAAATTCGTCCAAATTCTTAAATAATTCATAGGATAATCCATCTCTGCCAGGCGTCGTATTTGCACCAGCCTGGATAGCATCCCCTAACTCTTTCATTGTAAAGTACAAATTAATCGGATTATTATTTTCTGAGCTTCTTCTCAACTTCCACTCATTCTGCGATAGCAGTTCAGACCTCTTTCTCCCTCTCTCCTCCCCCAGACTCCCAGAGTTATGCACTGCCTGAAATGCCTCCACCAGCATGTCTGCCTTCTCTTTATTGGTTACTGCTTCTACCCCCCCCTTCTGAATCACTGGAATCGAGCTTTTTTTTATATATTCCAGCCATTCTGTGTACGACTGCCCACATCTGCCTCACAGAAGTCTCAGGGCCTAGTGTTTCACAGAACTTCCTCCAACTACTCTTTTTAGCATCTTTAATAACTCTTCGTGCTACTCCCCTTAACCTCTTATATTCTACTGACTGGCATAACCCTGGATACCGTCTCACCCTCTTGTATGCTTTATTCCTATTCCTTACAGCTACGTCACATTCTTTATTCCACCAGGGAACCATCCTTATAGCTCTGGGTTCCTCCTTCATAGGGATTGTGCCCTGCGCTGCCCTATGTATCATCTCACTAAGAGAAGCATTCCACTCGTCTACACTCCCCTCAGAGTCAATCTCTCCTACCCACTTTCGGGCCGCCTCCAAGAACTCTTCCCAATTAGCTTTCGAAAAATTATACCTGGGCACCCTCTCCTCGATTTCTATTATCAGATCCCTTCCAAATTTGCACAGAATAGGACAGTGGTCGCTTCCCATAGTATTACTATCCAGCGCTTCCCACTCTCCAACCCTAGCCAAACCCGAGGAGGCAAAACACAAATCTATGTGACTGCAAGTATTCCTTGTGACATCAAACCTAGTCGGTCTATCATCATTTATCATAACTAGCTCATGCTTATCCAGGATCTCCTCAACCACGACTCCATTACTGTCCTTACTATTGCTTCCCCACAATGGGTTACGAGCATTAAAATCACCGACCCATATAACTGGACATCTCACCTTCTGCATAATTTCATCAAATTCAGGCAAAATAAGTTGTTTACACGGATTATATAAATTAAGCACCGTTATGGGACTATGGCTCTGATTACTCCAAACTTCCACTGCCACACACTCAAGGTTAGATGTTATGTCCAATGCCCTATACTGGATCCCTTCTCTAACGAAAGTTGCACACCCTCCGCCTCTTCTACCAACTCTGTCTTTTCTTAAACACTCATATCCTGGAATAACAAACTCAAGGCAAGGTTTCAGCCACGTCTCCTGAATGCAAATTAACTCAGGTTTCACTATGACTTCCTCCACAAATCTTTTTAACTCCTGTCCATTAGCGATCAGGCTCCGGGCATTCCACTGAAGAATACAGAACATCAGTGATCTAATCCACTTTCTTCTTCCTCCATACTGCTGTCCCCCTCACTCTCCCTGTCTGTCGTCCGCCCCCTGCCTATCTGCCCACTTATCTTCCCATTCTCCTTTGCCCCTAGTGCACACGACTGTTCACCCCCACTTTTCTTCTCATTCTCCTTCTTCTCCCTCTCCTTTGCCCCTCCACTCCTGCATATCTGCCATTCAACCCCACTTTTCTTCTCCTTCCCCTTTGCCCCCAGTGCAGCACCCTTGCCCGGCCGCTGCCCACCCTCACCCAGCACCCCACTCTCCTTCAGTACAGTATGGATTTCTTCTCCCCTTATCCCTACCCCCAAAAACCTCTCAGCTGCATTAGCCACCCTTTTACAGACGTTAGACTTTGATTCACTGCCCTTCACTCCCGCCACCACCTCTACCATGAAAGCCAGAAACGCTGTCTTGGTCATTATCATCACCTCATCCTGAGACGCGGCTGGCAGACCAGGTCCAGACCGAGACGCATCGGAAATAATAGGAGGCGCGGCTGGCAGAGTTGGAGCAGATTGCTGACTCCCCTGCTGCACCCTGTTCACCCCCTGTCTCCTTTCCTTCTCTTTCGCAGTCGCAACTGACTTAACTGCCTCGGCATATGACACCTTGTACTGATCCCTCACAGATTGCACTTCCTTGGCCTGAGCAACATATGCACACCCACGAAACGCTACATGGTGTTCCCCTCCACAGTTACAGCATTTGGGAACCTCTGCATTGCACTCCTTGATCTCATGACCCTCGCCACACTTCGCACACCTCTGTTTCGCCCTGCAAGCCCCTGCAATATGCCCGAACTTCTGGCACTTATAGCAGCGCAGCGGTGGCCTTACATACTCTCTCACGGCGTACGACATGCTCCCTATATACACCCTGACTGGTAACACTGCGTCTGCAAATGTTACCACTACTGGCGCTCCTGAGCTCCCCTCCCTTGCCTTGAATCTATAGACACCACTGACAATTCCTCCCTTGATATGACCCTTAATGTCCTCCTCGGTCAACTCACCGCAAACCCCGTAAATGACTCCTTTTAGCCCCTGCTGTCTCTCTCCAGGGATAATTGTCTCCACCCCTATCTTCATCACCGTTGTCAACTTCCCAGCTG
Source organism: Notolepis coatsorum (assembly GCF_963971535.1). NCBI lineage: Eukaryota > Metazoa > Chordata > Actinopteri > Aulopiformes > Paralepididae > Notolepis > Notolepis coatsorum. Next base: position 101,599,835 of record NC_140175.1, read on the forward strand.
CTTTAAACTGTACTGAATCCTTGCAGCATACTCTCAGCACGCCGTTTGACAATGTTTTTGTCTCATATCCTGGTCCTATCTGATCATCCAAACTTTTTTCTAGCTTTAATGGATGCAGTGCGGCCGCACCTGCATTAATTTTGAATCTCACCAAGACCTCAAACTCTTCACTGCTACCCATTTTGCCAATTTTAACCCCCCCTTCCCCCTCTGGTGACCTGACTCTCTTCCTACTCCCTGTATCCATAGATCTTTCCACAGCAAAACGGTCCTTTCCACAGCAAAACGGTCGGCAAGGTCCTTTCCACAGCAAAACGGTCGGCAAGGTCCTTTTTCTCATTTAGCTCCTTCTTCTTCTTCTTATTTGAATTTCCGGCAGAGTAGACGCATCGAGGCGTATTACTGCCCTCCGCAATTCTTTTTATGGGCTCTTCTTCTTCTCCTTCTTCTCCTTCTTTTTCTTCTTCTACTGGACCCCGTCATCACCTACATTGTCCATTGGAGTGCAGCTACTGCTGCTACTTCCTGTCTGAGCCCCCCTCCGCGGGATTTCTTATACTACACTAGTGGTGTTCCATCTTTAGGCCTCTTCAACTCACACTTTCTCCTTCTTCTCTGCTCCTCTTGCCTGTCCAATACTAATACATACACTAACGCTATATCCTCTGGTACAACTCTGAAGCATGCAGAAATGTCAGCACTGCCTCTGTGATCAACTGGTGGTTCTCATTATCCATGCCAAAGAATGATTTAAGAGAGAAGGAAGATACTCCCAGCTCTACCAGACTTTTATAAAAGATTTCCCTCTCTTTCCTATACCTTTCACATTTTAGGAAGACATGCCCGACAGTTTCAGTCTCTCCACATTCACACACCCCATCTGGATGTTTGCCCACAATGAACAAGCTACTGTTCAACCCACAGTGCCCCAGCCTCAGTCTACACATCTTCACCCTATCACTCCTTGACCCATATCCCTCCACCTTGATCTTGACCCGAGGCTGCAGAGAGAAATAGTGCCTTCCCTTGGTCCCCCTTTCCCACTCATCCTGCCACTCAGCCTCAACTCCTTTCTTTATCTTATCTCTGAGTTCTACTCTTCCCATTGAAATACCTATCTCTTTCTCCCTTCCCAGGCTGCTCCTGAGAGAATTGTTGAATATATATAGAACACAAATGTTCTAGAATGCTCTATTATGACATCATACTGTGAGATCACAAATGTTCTAGAATGTTCTATTATGACATCATACTGTGACATCACAAATGTTCTAGAATGTTTGCTTATGACATCATACTGTGACATCACAAATGTTCTAGAATGGTCTATTATGACATCATACAAATGTTCTAGAATGTTTAAATGTATTGATATTTTTGCCAAATTTTATATTCGCATCCAGACCATTCCAGAGTGATACCCCACAAACTGCAATGTACATACTTTTAAGAGTTGTACGTACGTACCGTAGGTTGCTTTAAAGCTAATGTCCCTCTAAAATTATAAACACTCTCTCTAGCCGTGATTTTTTTGAATGTTGCTTGGTAATTTGTTTTTTATTGCCAGAAACATAATTTGTGCAGATTTGAATTTGATTAAGTCCATGCATTTTAATGTTTGACTCCTTACAAACAGACTATTTGTGTGATCTAAATATCTACCATGATGTACTTACTATCCGTATGGCTCTTTTTTGCAGTGTGCATATCATATCTGTCACCAGTTATAAATCTGAGAGCTGAGTGATATGCAGAATCCAGAGGTTTAAGAGTTGATGCCGCAGCATGCCTATAAATTACATCACCATAGTCCAAAACTGATAAGGATGAAGACCAGAAAAATACTTTCGGCTTTTTTACATAAGGGTCCTTCATTTTCAATTCATCAAAACATTTAGAGACATACAAATATACAGTAGTTTCATAAAATTTTTTATTGTTTGGGGAAAAAAGGAAAAACATCTTAGGGAGCCAGGGGCTGGAACATCTGGGGAGGACCGGGACGGTTGGGGTGGTTCTGAAGAGGGTGCCACAAGTGTCTGTGTGGTGGTCCATAGTGCATGGGCAGGTCCATCATGTTCTGATTGACAGGTGGAGGGTGATGCAGCAGGTTGTTGTTGTTCAGGAGGGGAAAGTTCTGCATGAAGGGAACGTAGGGAGCCAGGGGCTGGAACATCTGGTACGGGGGCTGGGGGTAAATTATGTGTGGCGGGACCAGTAGCGGAAATTGTACCGGCTGAGGAGGAGGACCGGGACGGTTGGGGTGGTTCTGAAGAGGCGGGCCGACGCGCAGCCTCTTGACAAGGGTAGCAGGTTCTGGAGGAGGACCCTCTCTCTTACCTGAAATACCTGAAATATCTGTACTCTGACCTGTACTCTTCTTACTCAGCTCTGCCTCCCCCTCCTTCTGGATCTCCTGGATGATGCGCTCGTCATCTTGCGTGGGGTCACTCATGAGTGAGCACTTGCGGCAGTGCCTACAGCGGGCGCCGGGGGAGGGGGCGTAACCACACTGACAGAAGTGGTTGTAGCTGTTGATGGCTGGCTCTCTGCAGAGGTAACACATGAAGCCTCCACAGCGGCACCACATGTGGTTACAGCCTTCTGACTTCACCAGACCCATCCCGCACTTCACACACTTCCTCACCCGAGCCGCCGTCATACGCTCCTCAAAGAGCACCCTCATGCGGATCTCGTCTTTCTCCAGGACCTGCTCACATGTCTTCCCACTATGCTCTTTCCACTGGACATGGCACTTCCTACAGCTCTCCTTGCGACAGCGAGGATTGGGACAGCTAAACAAGGACATGCCCTTGTCCAACAACGCTGGGAAGTTGCAGAATGGACACCTCACAAGCTCCTCAGCGTAGGTAGCAGCCACAGCCTCTTCAGCCTGTCTCTCATAGTATTTGCACAGAATGTTCTCTGGCAGGACCTTCTCCAGCTCACACACTGGGTACGAATATGGACAGCCCCCCTCCATGCAGCTGAGGTCCGACTGTCCAGAGCCGAACACAGCCTCCTGAGCGTACTTCACCAGGCACTCTTGACAGAAGAGATGGCCGTCAGAACACTGGGTCATCTTCTCAAATGCAAACTCCCCGTAACAGCATCCACACTCAATCAACTGACCATCCCTTATATACTCATCCTCGTTGACCTGATGAGCTAGCAGGAAGTCCTCATGCTCTGCCCACTCCTTGGCTTTCTGCTGGTAGAAAGTGACCTCCTTCTGAACAGAATCTTCCAGAGACCTGTAGGTTTTGCAGTAGCGACGGTCGTTCTCCAGGAAAAACATCTTCCTGGTAACCTTCACTGAACCTTGCTCAAACAGGAAGTTAACATAGCAGGGCTCAGCGTAGGCTCTGCTGCGATGTCTCTTCCCAGACTCCTGCCACTTCTTCAGAGCGTCACATAAGGCCTTTCGTGTGATGGCATAGTGTCCCTTGAGGCGGTTCAGGGCCCATTTGATGTCTTGACAGCTGAGCATCCTGAAGTCAGACATCAGCAGGTCAGCAGTCTGCATCACAGCCTCTGGCCCCACTGCCTCCAGCTTGGTGTAGTCAAACAGGTCCTCAGTCACCTGTGTATTAGTGTCTCCAGCCTCCAGGAGGATACTAGTAGGTGCTGATACGGAGGGCTAGGGCCTCCACGGGTTGCGTTTAATAACGCACACGTTATCCCAACGGGACGGACATTACTGCTACAGCAGCCGACCATCAGGCAGCAACACAGAGAATAGCTCGTGCACGTTAAAGGGGAGGGACTCTTAAAGGGCAGGTACAGAACGAAGTAGTCATCAGGCAGTAACACGGAGACCGGCTTGCTCACTTAAAGGGAGAGAACTCTTAATGGTCAGTAACGTTATCAGAAGACTAGAGTGCAACACTTGATCGGGGCACATCACACTGAACGATTACACAGGCATGAATCAATTACCCTTTCCTGTCAACAACAACATATGAAGGGCTATTACAGAACAAAGTAGTCTTATTAGCAGGCTTTCCTACACAGCCGCACCCAAAAGTCTACTTAGACCTTTTGAACTAAACAGGAAAGTCTCAGTGGTCCTCTGTATCCGGGAGACTCGGGAGCTGCACCGGCCGGGACACAGGGCGCAGGTATATTCTGTCCTTCACCTGGACAGCTGCGGTGCGGGTGCGCCCGTCAGTTCCAGGGTACGTGACCTTCCCTGGCTGCCAGAGTGCCCGAGGAAGCCGCGGGTCAACGATGAGGGCCACCTGGCCGAGCGGCTTTCTTGCCGTCCTTCCTCCACTTCTGCCTCTCCGGAGCCCTATCTTGGTGTGAAATGGCCCAAAATAGTCTACTCTGGTGGAATAGAATGGGGGCTTGTAGAGACGCGGGCGACAGGGCGGAAGGGCTGCCATTTTAGGCATGTCAGGCTTTGCTCGCCTGGCGTGACGTTCTCGGCAGGTGTGCTGATGCTTGCGGATTGCTCCTCTTCCATGTAGGACCCAGAGTCGGGATCGAAGATCAACGAGTACCCTCTCAGGCCCGGGGTGGAGAAGAGTTTGATCATAATCTTGGATGATCAGCTTTGTCAGGGGGTGATGTGGATCCAAGACGATTGGGTGAATGTCATCCATCTCCAAGTTCTCGGCCCCGTGCGGCCTACCGCCTACTCTGAGGAGACAGGTAGCCTTGTCGTACTCTCGAGATAGAGTGGCGAAACGACTGTCTGGGGGAAGAGGTCGGTCAGACTTGAGGGCCTTGATCTCCTCTGGGAATGAGTCCAGCTGGGTTTGTTTAAGGAGGACCTTCTCAGCGTTGAGGAAGTCGGCCGCTTCATAAGGCTGATCAGTGGTCTGGGCATCAGCCGCACCGTGAAGGGACCTGACTGTTGCTTGGACGAGATCTTTCCATGAAGAGAGGTCTTCAAAGGCAGGGAGCGGAGGACTGGGAGAGGTCCTAGGTTGAGTACTAGGTTGAGTACTAGGCTGAGTACTAGGCTGAGTACTAGGTTGAGTACTAGGCTGAGTACTGGGTTGAGTACTAGGTTGAGTACTAGGTTGAGTACTGGGCTGGGTGCTAGGCTGAGTACTAGGTTGAGTACTAGGTTGAGTACTGGGTTGAGTACTAGGTTGAGTACTAGGTTGAGTACTGGGCTGGGTGCTAGGCTGAGTACTAGGTTGAGTACTAGGTTGAGTACTAGGTTGAGTACTAGGTTGAGTACTGGGCTGAGTACTAGGCTGGGTGCTAGGTTGAGTACTAGGCTGAGTACTAGGTTGAGTACTAGGTTGAGTACTAGGTTGAGTACTAGGCTGAGTACTGGGCTGAGTACTAGGTTGAGTACTAGGCTGAGTACTAGGCTGGGTGCTAGGCTGAGTACTAGGTTGAGTACTAGGCTGGGTGCTAGGTTGAGTACTAGGCTGAGTACTAGGTTGAGTACTAGGCTGAGTACTAGGCTGAGTACTAGGTTGAGTACTAGGTTGAGTACTGGGCTGGGTACTAGGCTGGGTGCTAGGTTGAGTGCTATGCTGAGTACTAGGTTGAGTACTAGGCTGAGTACTAGGCTGAGTACTGGGTTGAGTACTAGGTTGAGTACTAGGTTGAGTACTGGGCTGAGTACTAGGCTGGGTGCTAGGCTGAGTACTAGGTTGAGTACTAGGCTGGGTGCTAGGTTGAGTACTAGGTTGAGTACTAGGCTGAGTACTAGGTTGAGTACTAGGTTGAGTACTAGGTTGAGTACTAGGTTGGGTACTGAGTTGAGTACTAGGTTGGGTACTGAGTTGAGTACTGAGTTGAGTACTGGGTTGAGTACTAGGTTGGGTACTGAGTTGAGTACTAGGTTGGGTACTGAGTTGAGTACTAGGTTGGGTACTGAGTTGAGTACTGAGTTGAGTACTGGGTTGAGTACTAGGTTGGGTACTGAGTTGAGTACTAGGTTGGGTACTGAGTTGAGTACTAGGTTGGGTACTGAGTTGAGTACTGAGTTGAGTACTGGGTTGAGTACTAGGTTGGGTACTGAGTTGAGTACTGAGTTGAGTACTGGGTTGAGTACTAGGTTGGGTACTGAGTTGAGTACTAGGTTGGGTACTGAGTTGAGTACTAGGTTGGGTACTGAGTTGAGTACTAGGGATGGTCGCACCATAGGTAGGACTCTGGGTACTGTGAGTAGCTACAGGGGGCCCTGTGTGAGATTGTAGGTTGCTCAAGTGAACCAGGCATGTTGGGAGCTGGGTTGGCGACACAGGGGGAGCGGCAGGGCGAGGCGTCGCCTGTGCTGGGTGGTGTATCACTGGAGTGATGGCGGCTGGATTAGCCGGCAGGGGATGCATGTGCTGTGGTACGGTAGGAAGGGCTAGAGGCACAGGTGCCACTACGTGGTGCTGTTGTCCAGGTGGTGGATAGGTCGGCTCAGATGTTGCTGCACGTACAAGAGCCCTCGTCTTTGACTCTTGAAGTGAGGTGACCAGTTTGGCTACTTGAAGTTCCTTCTCCTTCTTCTTAAGCCGCCTCTGCCTGTCCAGGCGTTTAACGATAGCTTCCCGTGCGTCTTGTGCTTCCTGCTCTATGCGTTGTAAACGTTTACACTCCAGGTTGGCGTCGTAGTCTTCTTGTACCTGGCGCTGTAGCTCCTCAAGCTCCATGGAGTGGATGTACTCCTGGAGGATTGCTTCCTGGGCTGGTGAGAGAGCGTGTTGTCGGTGTACACTCCCAGATGAACGATGGGAGCCAACACCTGACCTTATGGTGGGTCTAGGAATTGACAGACGTGAGGACCTACTACCTTCATACGGGGCCCTTGTGGTACTCGCCGGGTATGAACGATGGGAGCCGACATCTGACCTTATGGTGGGTCTAGGAATTGACTGATCTGAGTACTGACTGATCCGAGTACTGACTGATCCGAGTACTGACTGATCCGAGTACTGGCTGATCCGAGTACTGACTGATCCGAGTACTGACTGATCCGAGTACTGACTGATCCGAGTACTGAGTTCAGGTTCATGACCCACCCTGAGGTCACGTAGGTGGCTTGGTAGGTGGCGCTCTCTCTGCGGGTGAGCGGTGGTCTCTGTGGTGTCCTGGTCTGCCATAGCGTCTTGGAGGAGCTCTATCCGGCTTCGAAGGACCATGATACGGAGGGCTAGGGCCTCCACGGGTTGCGTTTAATAACGCACACGTTATCCCAACGGGACGGACATTACTGCTACAGCAGCCGACCATCAGGCAGCAACACAGAGAATAGCTCGTGCACGTTAAAGGGGAGGGACTCTTAAAGGGCAGGTACAGAACGAAGTAGTCGTCAGGCAGTAACACGGAGACCGGCTTGCTCACTTAAAGGGAGAGAACTCTTAATGGTCAGTAACGTTATCAGAAGACTAGAGTGCAACACTTGATCGGGGCACATCACACTGAACGATTACACAGGCATGAATCAATTACCCTTTCCTGTCAACAACAACATATGAAGGGCTATTACAGAACAAAGTAGTCTTATTAGCAGGCTTTCCTACAGGTGCTGCTGTGGCTGCTGCTGCTATGCCTCTCCTGGGATACGCTGGGTTTTCCAACAGCATATTACATATAACATTCAAGTCTTTCACATTGTTCTGTTGGATCAAATCTGCAATATAGGCCTCCTGGACATCAGGGAATAGATCCAACAACCCAGTGATTAGGGTTCTCACATGGGGGGGCTGCTGCTCCACTCCCTCTGCCCCATGTGCCTCCCGTGGCACAGAGGGCCCAGGCCTTGCATCCTCTAGCCTGGGAAACATCGCAGGGGCCAGGGCCGGGTTGGCCGGGGCCGGGTTGGCACCCTCCGGGTTGGCACCCTCCGGGTTGGGGGCTGGAGCCGGGGCCACAGCAACCAGATTACCAGCAATATTGCCGAAGAAGCGGGTCAAGGCTGGGGGAGCAGGTGGGTTGGGGTTGGGCACCCTGGCATTGGGGGCTGGTGCAGGGGCCACGGCTGGAGCCTGAACCAGATCAGGTAAATTATTGAGATGTCTGAAGTAGTGAGTCAATTGTTGAATATATATAGAACACAAATGTTCTAGAATGCTCTATTATGACATCATACTGTGACATCACAAATGTTCTAGAATGTTCTATTATGACATCATACTCTGCCATCACAAATGTTCTAGAATGTTTGCTTATGACATCATACTGTGACATCACAAATGTTCTAGAATGGTCTATTATGACATCATACTGTGACATCACAAATGTTCTAGAATGTTTAAATGTATTGATATTTTTGCTTAATTTTATATTCGCATCCAGACCATTGCAGAGTGATACCCCACAAACTGCAATGCACATACTTTTAAGAGTTGTACGTACCATAGGTTGCTTTAAAGCTAATGTCCCTCTAAAATTATAAACACTCTCTCTAGCCGTGAAATTCTTTTGAATGTTGCTTGGTAATTCGTTTTTTATTGCCAGAAACATAATTTGTGCAGATTTGAATTTGATTAAGTCCATGAATTTTAATGTTTGACTCCTTACAAACAGACTATTTGTGTGATCTAAATATCTACCATGATGTACTATCCGTATGGCTCTTTTTTGCAGTGTGCATATCATATCTGTCACCAGTTATAAATCTGAGAGCTGAGTGATATGCAGAATCCAGAGGTTTAAGAGTTGATGCCGCAGCATGCCTATAAATTACATCACCATAGTCCAAAACTGATAAGGATGAAGACCAGAAAAAGACTTTCGGCTTTTTTACATAAGGGGTCTTCATTTTCAATTCATCAAAACATTTAGAGACATACAAATATACAGTAGTTTCACACATTTTTTAATTGTTTGGGGAAAAAAGGAAAAACATCGTGCTGTGTATCGTGTATCGCCGAAAGGTCCGAAGATATCGTGATATCATACATGTATTTAGGCCATATCGCCCAGCTCTAATTGGCAGGTACATTTTGGCTGCACTTGTCGACAGTCCTGCGATCGTCCCGTCATCCGCTGCTGCCGCTCAGCTCGTTGGTCATCGGGGCATCTGAACCGGAGTTTCAGAACTGCACGGCGCTGGGCGGGATGTTGAACATGGACGGATCGAGCTGCTGTCCTTTGAACGGCGAGCCCTCTGCGTCCAAACCCTTCTTCAGCATCTCGTGCACCTTCATCTCGTGGCTCTGTGGCTTGCCCTGGAGCTTCTGGTGGTAGTCGAAGGTCAGTTTGTCCAGAACGGCGTGTTCCTCCTCGTCCAACGTTGCCCTGCTGCGCTCCCTGTTGATCTGGTTCAGATCGATCTCCTTCTCCCCCTTCAACACCGCGTTCCACCAGACCTCCCCGCACTTACTGAGAGACAGGACCACCCAGCGTCCAGGCTCCAGGCTCCACAGAGAGTTCTCCTTGTTGATCTTGTGAGAGAGTTCTCCCTCCATGAGGACCTGCTCTGCAGCGCCCTCCGTCAGAGACACACACACACTGCTGCTCTGCATGCTGACACACACCTGTCGGCCCTTGACGATGTTTTTGGGGACATGGACACGGATCTCCACATCAGTGTAGTCCTGAGACCAGGTGTAGTTCTCCCGGACCGCTCCATTGTAACTCTCTGGGTTCTCCTGGAACTGGGCCTGATTCGCTGGTTTTGTACTGGCTGCTGCTGCAGACACCTGGCCTCGCTGCGCCGCTCAGCCCGGCCTGCTGCTCCGTGGCTCAGAGCCACCGGCTGCCCGGTTGGAGACGGACGCGGCCGCCGCAGCATCCGAAGGTGAGCTCTGCGTCTGGGCAGCCTCCTCCTGCGGCTCCGCCTGGATCTCCAGCTCCTGCTCCGCGGGGGGCACAGCTCTGGCCTCCTCTCTGGCCTCCTCCTCTCTCTGCTGAAGCTCCTTCAGCTTCCCGTCTCGGTCCTGCTCCGCCACACGCTCAAACAGTCGGAACATCTGTAGGACCATTTTCTCTGCCACTCCTGGAGGAAACCCCATTCGGTCGTTGGGAGCCGCCAGCAGGCGGTAGAAGTCGGTCTTGCGGTACAGAAAGCCGAAGTAAACCTGCAGAAAGTTCTGTACGTTCCCGACATGCTGCAGGATGCCTAGCAACGCGTTGTCATACATCTCGGCCATCTCCAGTGGCGACGCCATTATTGTCGGTGCTGCTAACAATGAGATTAATAATTGATAATTTTGTGGGTGATGCCTGTGCACCGCCGGCCAACGGGAGAGGGTCTGTATTGTCTCTTTCCACAGCAAAACGGTAGGCAAGGCACCTTGGTTGAGAAATGCAGGCTTCAATCTATGTTGTTTAGTCTATCTGTTCAGTACTGTTCAGTCCTGTTTCAAGATGCACAATGAGATTTTCTTCTTCTTCTTCTTATTTGAATTTCCGGCAGAGTAGACGCATCGTGGCGTATTACTGCCCTCCGCAATTCTTTTTATGGGCTCTTCTTCTTCTCCTTCTTCTCCTTCTTCACCTTCTTTTTCTTCTTCTACTGGACCCCGTCATCAACTACATTGTCCATTGGAGTGCAGCTACTGCTGCTACTTCCTGCCTGAGCCCCCCTCCGCGGGACCCTCCTTGCCCCCTGCTATCTTATCCTGGGCTGCTTTGTCCCTCGCAGCCTTGTCCCTCGCAGCCCCCTCAGCCAATTCATTACACACCTCCTTCCAGTCCAGACCTTCCAATCCCAGATGTTGAACCGCTATCCTAACAATCATCTTCACCATCTCTGTTCTACCCTTAGCCTCTGCCATACCAGTAACTACCCCTGCCACGAAGGCCACAATACCTAATTTCTCCTCCCTTCCCCTCTCTCTTTCCACCTGCTCTACCCTCACTGCCAAATGCCCTCCTTCAACCCCCTGCACCCTTTCTTGGCTACCCTGTCCTGCCCTGCTAACCGCCCCAGCATACGTCAACTTACCCTCCCTTCTCTCTCTCCGATCCGCGACCTCCTTCATCATCACCTCGCACCCCCGAAACGCTACACTATGCTCCCCACCACAACTACAGCACTTCGGCTTCACTCCCTCTCCACATTTCCCATATTCATGTTCCCCGCCACACCTAGCGCACCTCATCCCCTTCATACACGTGGTAGCTATATGGCCAAACCCCTGGCACCTATAGCACCTAAGAGGATTATGAACAAATTCCCTAACCCTATACATCCTACGCCCTACAAACACCTCCCTAGGAACAACCCCACCCTCAAACGTAATCACTACCGTCCCCGTCACTGCCCTCTCCGCTCCCCTCTTCATCCTTGCTGCACTCTTAACTATGCCATTACGCCCGTCCTCCTTTAGCTCTTCCACCAGCTGCTCTACTGTAACCTCGACCGGTACCCCAGCTATCACCCCCTTACATCCCCCCCCCTCTTCTCCCCTACTCTCGCCACCTTACTTATACCCACCCCCCCAATGCTCTGCATCTTCCTAGCCACCTCCACCTGCCCCTCACTACCACACCCTACGGCCAGATTCCCATCCCACAAAACGTTCACGTACTTTACCTCTCCTAATCGCTCGGCAATGAGTTTGGGCCACTCGAGCCTACCTACTTTCCTCTCATCCCTCTCCCCCTCAAGCCTGACCACTATATGGATCACTTCCGCTTTTGCCACATCTTTTCCTGCACCCTCGTCTCCCGGCCCACTTGAGCTATCGTCCCCCCCTTTCTTCCTCTTCCCCCCTTCTCCCCCCCTCTCCTCCCCCCTACTCTCACTATCCCCATCGCTGTCGTTCCTCTCCGTCAATTTTGAATATATAATAGACAAATGACATGTTCTAGAATGTTTCATTATGACATCACAAATGTTCTAGAATGTACTATTATGACATCATACTTGACATCACAAATGTTCTAGAATGTTTGATTATGACATCATACTGTGACATCACAAATGTTCTAGAATGTTCTATTATGACATCATACTGTGACATCACAAATGTTCTAGAATGTTTGATTATGACATCATACTGTGACATCACACATGTTCTAGAATGTTCTATTATGACATCATACTGTGACATCACAAATGTTCTAGAATGGTCTATTAGGACATCATACTGTGACTGTTTGAGTGACATTTGATTAATATAAATAATATGTTTGGTAAGGCTGTCCCTGAAGCCTGTTTTTGGGACCCAAACCTTGTCAGGGTTCCTCGAACGGACGTTCAAACCTTAATTTTTAATAAAACAATTCAAATGATTTTATTTTTCTTATACATTTTTTTTATTTATTTTTTTATCCTCAAACTAAATCCTCAATTTGAATAAAGTGATTCAAACTTCGTCAGGGTTTTTCGAACAGACGTTCGAACCTTCGTATTTAAAAAAAAGAAAAAAAAAAAACACAAATTCTTTTTTTCCACATCATCAAACCAAATCCCCCTCAATCATCCTCAAACCAAACCCTCGTTTTCAATGAAAAAAATGTAAATAAAAAAATAGACAATTAGACAAATAGACAAAAAATAGACAATTCCGTGTGGGTGTGGGTGATGCCTGTGCACCGCCGGCCAACGGGAGAGGGTCTGTATTGTCTCTATGACAAACGGTTCAAAAGATACAAAAAGGGGGCGCGGCCTAAGGACGTGGTCAATATAGACCAATGAAAGAGGATATCCCAATGAAAGAGGATTCAAGTATTTCTATTCTATTTCTATTCTATTTAGGGTGACCAGATCCCAATAAAACAAATGTGGGACAAATGGTATGTTTGTGAGGGACAATGTGGGACCCACTCCCCAGCGCAGCGCCCCCCCCCCCTTTTTTTTGGTGGACTGTCATTTGGGACCGCTGCCGCTTGCCTGCCGCGTTCGCGGCAAAAGGGGGCGGGGGGTCGTGGCCAATCAGAGAAAAGCTGAACACAAGTTGGTTGCCTTTAATATTCACGCGTCCCTGTCCCCTCCATCAAGGCTCATCCGCCACTGTCCTCATTAAAATGACCACAAGCCTAATATGTTTTGCCCTTATTCATTTGTTTTATTTTCCTTTAGTCTAATGGGTGTTAAGTACTCAAAATAAATAAAATTACGACCCAGACTTACAATCACTTATGATTATAGGTCTGGACCCCCAGTCTTATCACACACACACACACGCACACACACACACACACGTGCGCACGCATGCACACACACACACACGCACACACACACACACACACACACACACACACACACACACACACACACACACACACACACACACACACACGCACACACACACACACACACACACACACACATAATGACCACCCAGACTATGCATAATAATGACCACCCTCACAACGCTTTTTCACTCTCCTGCCCTCCTGGAGGAGAATGAGGAGCCTCCGAGCTGCAGGACCAGCAGACTGAAAGACAGCTTCATACACCAGGCTCTCAGGAAGCTCAACTCTCTCCCAGCTCTCCCCTCCTCTACTCTGCCACCACAGAACCTGGACTAAGAACCCCCCCCCACTGACACACACACACACTTTTTGCGAGACTAAACTCTCCGCTCGGTGGCAAATTGTGTTGATGTCGGTTTTGTTTAATCAATAAATGAGGCAGAATACACAGTGACTGTATCGTTTGTTTATTGAACTTGTGCCTGCTGCAACCATAATGAAATCCTATGCGAGACATTAAAGATGGCGGCTTTCTGTTTTCGTTCAGACCAGTTCAGACTCTCCAACTAGTGACGCGTCTCTCTTCTGACCAATCAGTGGTCTGCAGTGTTTCACGTGACTTTTATAGTACCAGTTCTACCCGCTTGGCTCGCGCTTGGAACCAGACTCGAGCAGGGACTAAAAAAGTACAGAAAAAGTACCTGGTACCAGCCTGGTACCAGGTACTTTGGTAATGGAAAACCGAAAATACAGAGTAGAGTAGAGTAGAGTAGAGTAGGTACCATGCAGTGGAAAAGCGCCATTATAGTCTGCCCCCCACAGACTCTGGACTACCCTTCTGCCACTTTACTGCCATTATTTAGTTTATTTTAGTGCGCATCATATATTAGTTTACTGCCATATCCATCATCTCACTGCCACTTTACTGCCATTATTGTATTATTGTATTTTACTGCCATTATTTATTATTCATACTTACTATGTACCATCTACCATGCTGCTAAAAGTTCTCGATTACCTCTATATTTACATTCACTCATACATTAACTTTTTTTTAGCTACTGTCTACATTGTATATAGTCCTGTATACTGTCCATATGTTATTTTATGTTTATAGTATACTATATATGTGTGTGTGCTCATGTGTGCTTGTGTGTGGAGAGTTCAGTGTTCAAGGCTCTGATGGCCTGGGGGAAGAAGCTGAGCCGAAGTCTCTCTGTCCCAGTTGCTGGTGTTCGCAGGCGTTTGCCTGACCTCAGCAGCTTGAACAAGCTGTTGTTGGGGTGGTGAGAGCCTTTCGAATAATTGTTATTATTCGTTTTCAATCTAAACCGTTTGGGATTGTTTTCCCCTTTTCAAATTTGGACCAAGCGGTCTTCTCTCTCGTGCCGAGCAGCGGAGATAACAGCAGCGCGTGGAACTGATCTGATCCGTAGCGCGCGCGTTTATCCCTTAGTTGCCTGGTTTCGTCCCGCCAGCCTCGAAACGGACCCTCCGTGCGCGACAGCGTTGGGACTTGTTGTCATGTCGCCTGGATGTACAGGACGCGGTGTCACTCGCGGTCAGATACTAGTAACGTTACCGCGACGCATAGAGGTTTTTCACATTGGCTGGGGGGGGGGGGGCGTTAGACAACGTTAGACAACCAATCATGCGGGACATGGTCTCAATTTGCGTGACGCGTGAAAAGAGACAGAGATGCTGTACAATCCACGCGCAATGCGTGACATCTGGCCACCCTAATTCTATTCTATTCTATTCTACCCCACACTGCCTTTTTGCCTGGTGGCAACTGGGTGATCTTGAATGTGTCGTTCTCTTTCAGTGACTGCATTTCATCATTCATCGCATACCCACTGACGTGACTTGGTTGGCCGTATGGCATCCTGGTCATTTTGTGGTATGTCACAAACTGCTCTATACCAGTCTGTCTGCTGTATCCTCAGTCACATAATCCTGGAAGCGCACTGGCTTTCTCCTAACTCTAGGTGGGTTCCTTCTACCCCGACTCTCAGTTCACATTCAGCCTCAGAAACATTACTTTGAACACATTGACCTGATGCATTTCCCATTTTCTCATCATCATTTCCCTCACTTTCAAGGACCCTGGGGTGTAACTGCACCTCTCTGTACTGACATCCAATGTGTGATCCATGTGTCTGTGTTTCTTTTTCTTTGGCTCTCTCGTTTGTCAAAAAGAAAAAAAGAATATATATATATATTTTTTTAAATAAATCATCCTTTCCAAAAGCAAAGATGGCGCACATACCAGCGAGGCTAACTGCCTAAGAAAACTGGCACAGAGGCACTGCAAGAGGATTTCACACACTAGAGTCAAGATGTAGGCCTATCCATCAATCAAAAGTCAAAGTCGACTATACACATCCTTAGTCGGGGACAGGCCTACTTTATGAATTTCACTAACCTGTGTTTTCTGACCTTCTCTGTGTCTGGATAGTACACAAGATAAGCTGGGCTGTTCTTGTCGTAGCCAATAAAAAGACCCTGCTCACATCTGGAATCTAACTTCCCTTTCTCTTGTGTGTATAAGGCAAAACACACAGATCCGAATCTATGAAGTTTGGACATGTCTGGTTTCTTGCCTGTGAGCATCTCATATGGTGTTTTCTTTGTGCGTCTACTGTAGCACCTGTTTCTCACATAGGCTGCCGTCTGTACACCATAACTCCACAGCTTGTCTGGCAACTTACTGTCTAAGAGCAACACCTGCCCACTTCACAGAGGGTTCGCCAACCTCTCTGCTGTGCCATTTTGGTGAGGTGAATAGGGCGCAGATGTCTCATGCTTAATCCTATCTTTTGTTAACAGTGCTTTAAATTCCTTGCTTGTAAATTCACCGTCGTTATCAGATCGTAAACATTTCACTTTTCCATAAGGGGCTGAGTCTGCCAAGTACCTCTCTGTGGCGTGTACTGCATCACTTTTGGATTTTTAGAAGATACACAGTCATGGCACCTGAGTAGTCGTCTGTAAAAGACTGTGAAAAGGCTTATGACCTTCTAAGCTTGGGGTTCTCATGGGACCGGCTAAATCTGTGTGGACCATCTGTAAAGGTTCTGTAGCCTTTCTGTCTGGCTCCCTATTCCTTGTCTGGTTGAATTGACCTTTTGTACATAATTCACACAGCTGGCCTGACTAATAATAATAAAATAAAAAGTTGAATGAACACCCTCAGCGGTAGTAAAACCATCACATTATACCATTTCATCAGCCATGCATTGTCAAGCAATACCAGAAAGGTAGATGGAGGAAGGGAGCCATGGCATTAGGGGGTTAGAAGGAGGGGAGAGACGTAAGTCATATTATGAGTTTCGAAATAAAGTAGAAAGGGCTGCCATATTTAGAAAAATTTATCTGTGTGGCCTCGTGTTGTGAATCAAAATGTCTCAATATGTATAAAAGACATAACATCCCTCATCCAATGCAAATGTGAGGGGGGAGTGGCTGCCTTCCAATTAAGTAGAATGAGGCATCTGGCAATGAGCGAAGTGAAGGCCATGGCATTAGATTGCCCAGTAGATATAGCGACGTTGTCCGGCGTTAGGACAAATAATGCAATGAGAGGACATGGGTCAACATTCACAGCAAAAATTACAGTGTAGGATTTAAAAATTGAACTCCAGAAATGGGCCAATGCTGGACAGTGCCTAAACATAATAGATAAGTGAACCTGGGGCTTGGTGGCACCGGTCACATATGGGTCCCATACCAGGGGTTATCTTTGCAAGTCTAGTCTTTGACCAATACACACGGTGAAGGAGCTTGAACTGTATCAAATAATGGCGGGCACATACTGTATAGAGGATGAATGTATTCGGGAAAGATCCTTTTCCCATTCTTTGTCCGTAAATTCAAGATTTATGATTGATTCATGATCGTTCTCCCAGTTCTGTCTAATGGCCAATACAGAAGAAGGTAGGGACGAGGATATAATATTGTATGGTTTAGATACTGAGCCTTTGGTCAAAGCCTTCACCTCCAAGATACGGCCAATCTCAGTTTTTGGAGGCATATGAGGGAACTGAGCGAATTTATTCTTAACAAAATCACGTATCTGCAAATATCGGAAAGACATTTATTTTTGGTCAATTAAACTTTAGGGACAATTGTGAGAATGCCATACATGTACTGTCTTGGTACAGGTCGTTAATGCTTACAATTTCATTCTTAGACCAGTTACTAAAGGATCCATCCACCATAGAGGGGGGGGGGGGGGGGGGAGAATATTTTGTAGACGGGTGAAAACGGCGGCATGGCTTGAAAACCAAAGTGTTTTCTGAACTGGGTCCAGATCCGGAGGGGTGGTTTGTGACTGGGAGGTTGTGACTGGGAGTGGAGAGCAGTGTACTGGGAGGTTGTGACTGGGAGAGCAGAGCAGTGTACTGGGAGGTTGTGACTGGGAGTGGAGAGCAAAGTAAGGACTGCAAGGATGTTCGAGCACAAGATGCCCTTTCAATGTCCACCCATGCCTGCACCCACTGACAGAGTCCATAATGGGAATAACTCCAATAAAGAATGCTGTGAATGTTTGCAGCCCAATAGTACACTAAGAAATAGTAAAACAAATAAAAAATAAGAGCTATCCATGAGGGAGGGGTCTTTAGGAGAATCCGAAGTATATAATGAAGAATACATTTTTTATTTATTTACTATTTATTTCCAATGGGTGAATGGCAGAATTAATTTGCGTGATCAAGTTCTGAGAGGTGCAGTGTCTTAGCTGAAGCGCCAGCACTTTACTAGGTTTATCACCAAATAAAAAAAAAGACTGACGTGATTTAAGATGAAGCTGCTCAGCATAACTGGTGGAGAGGAGGTTAACCTCTTAACAGGCAGGCAGAAAAGTGGCCATTATTTAACTTGAACTTGAGGACTGCATACTTTTTTTTGCAAAGCTTAGCTTTTTACTTTATACTTATAGCACTTGCATGATCCTGGTCTCTTTTGAAATATAACATGCTGAAGTTACTAATGCAAAAAAGGAGAATCATCATTTAGTGCTAATGAAATAGAGTAACAGAGGTTTGAACTTGAGTTGAACTTGAACTTGTGTACTCACATTTTTCTTTAGTGGTTGCACGATTCCATATTCCATTATTCCAGCATAGAGGTATGAGCTGGAAAACACAGCGGTTGCATAGCCTGACGTCCTATGTAGTACAGGTCCAAATTTTTATAATATTTTCCAGCTCATACCTCTATGCTGGAATAATGGAATATGGAATCCTGCAACCACTAAAGAAAAATGTGAGTACACAAGTTCAAGTTCAACTCAAGTTCAAACCTCTGTTAGTCTATTTCATTAGCACTAAATGATGATTCTCCTTTTTTGCATGTTCAGAAAGTTCAGAGCGCCTACTGTTAAACAATTTATTGGTCTGAGATTGTGGGGCTGGATTGGAGGATGATCGATCTAGATCTGGGTTAAAAGCACAGTTGAAGTCACCTCCCATAATCAGTTGATTTGAGTTCAGGTCAGGGAGTGTGGAGATAATAATTTTTTTTATAAAATGCATGTCATCAACGAGTTCTTGAAACTATAATGAATCTGCCATTAGGGTCAGAGATCACATCAGATGAAGTAAAGGGCCTGTTTTTGTTAATGGCTGTTCCTCCTACTCTGAAAATCAGAGTGAAACACTTGACCTACCCAAGCTCAGTTCAGTTCAGTTCAGTTATTTTTTATTTCGGGTTTTGGACACATAACAATGGTCATTCCATAAATCGCCAACGTTTTACCAGCTGCTATTGCAGCATTGTCCAATTGTCCGAAAAGGGCTAGGGAGAAGCACTAGGCTTGTCGGGCCCTACCCCTGAAGGATTACATTTATTTCTTTCCTTTTTTCTTTTTTACATTTGCATACATAGTACATACATAGTAAGATATTCCTTTATTGATCCCCTTGGGGAAATTCCAGTGACACACACAGTACATACATATAGTACACATTACAGTACATACATATAGTACACATTACAGTACACATTACAGTATAGTATACCTGCAGTATATAATAGTATATATAATAGTATATAGTATATAATAGTGTATACAACACATATAATGTGATATGAGATATATAGTACATGATATATACAATATAATATAGTACCATAATATAATAGCTCTGTGTATGTGATCTGCTCTCCGCAGGTGAGTTTCTTGCAAAAATGTGAAACTAACCCCAAGCTGCTGTATGTGAGTAAGGATCCTAGTAGCCCTTTGTACCCCCTGGCCCCTTATTAGGATTAGACACTGGCATGACAAAGTGAAGAAATATTCATGACATGGGTGATGGCAGAATGGTGTTTTAGGGTGGTTACATTAAAAGAGTAAAAAGAAAATTCACTGTTGTGAATACCAGAAGCCAAAAACAAACAAACATTAACCCTTTCACTACCACACTACAGAAGGTTAACCCTTTACTATCACACTACAGACGGTTAATCTTTCATTACCTAAAGCAATCCCAAAGTGCTTCAGTACAAAATACAATGGTCTTACCTTGTAGTAGCCTAATAACTCCTGTAACGTTAACTTAAAAATGTTTTAATACATTAACTGGCCATGTCTACATTCACAGACACTGGCCAAATCCACGAAGATCGTTGCCGGTCAGCCAAAATATTCAGCACCACTTCAGCCGGGATGAAAAGTATGCGAGAAGAAAGTCCCAAATCCACTGAATACACTGTATTCCATCCACGTGTTACTGATCCTTCAGTGTAGGCAAGATTTTCTTCTCATAGAAATCCGCTGGCAGCTCTGGAGAGTTGAATGTGTGGCCTTCGGAACGTCAGACGGAGCTTAGCCGGCTGCTGCATGCCATACCAGATATCAGCCGGCTGCTGCATGCCATGCCTGAAAAAGTACCCAAAAATTATACTTAACCCATTCTCCGCCATTCACGTGTTAAGGCGGGTTTCTCCGCCATGCGTTGTCTGCCAATAACTCCGTAAGGCGTGTTTGAGATCAATATTTCATATTTTCGTCATGGTATTCATATTTCACCCACGGAGTCTTGGGTGATGCCGTCTGGGCCATCACAACTCTGCAGCGCTTCAATACCGCCACCTCGTGGCCGATCAACGAGTTGCCAAACCGGAAGTGCCCATTGTAGATCGGTCCGTCCCCTATTTTCGTCCGGCCACTCGCTTATCGTCCCGGGGCTCAAGAGTTTCAGCGTTTTTCTTTACCATTTTCGATACAAACTGCTTTGATCAATATATCACCCATACTACATGAATCATTTAACGTCGGTCATTGAATTATAAACGACCCCCCCCCCCCTCCGTTCACCCGCAGATGACCAGTCATGACGTTTAGGACCATGTACAGTTGAAATTTTTAATATAACGTTGATCGGTATCAAACTGCATTTGATCATCTAATATATGCATTTATGCCTATATCTCACGTTCTATGAAATACTGCAGAAAACGATAAAAACATATTTATACTCTAGACGGTATTTTAGTATGAATGTGTGAATGAAAAAGTAAAACGTTCCTACTGTACATCCTGAACGATAGATAATTGATGTTGAATGGGCCATAGTAATGTCAATTTAGCAATACAATTTAAAAAGTTATAGCCCTGCAAAGAAGGTGAACATCTCCATAGACTTATAGTGCTGGCAGAGAGGGTACAATGATGGGTACAATGCCCGGGAGAGAATGGGTTAAGTGAAAGTATGGGTACCGTCTCAAAATTGTACTCAAGTAAAAGTCAGAGAATCTGGCTAAAAACACACTTGAGTAAAAGTCAAAAAGTTTCTACTTTTAAATGTACTTAACTACTAAAAAGTAAAAGTAAAAACTTTTTTTCTGACTGTCTATTCTTCTGATAGCAGGTGTTTAATCAAAGATCCCCGCTTTCTAGTCTTGCACAAGGACCAATCAGCGTGGGTATGGGCGTGTTCATTTTCCATTGATGGGGATTTGATTGGCTGTTTTTAAATAAAGCGCGGCCGCAGGATTAATAACGTTAACGTTAGTTCGGCCAGATAAACAAATATACTCATTAAAATGGTTGGACCTGCGAGATTTGTACTTTGTTTAGGTCTGCATTTTAAATGTAAGGAGTAAAAAGTATGTTTTTCTTTCTCTGAAATGTAATAAAAAAGTACAAACTGTATACAAACCTAATAATACTCGAGTAAAGTACAAATCCCCAAAAACAGTACTTAAGTATTGTAACAAAGTACAATTACTCAAGTACTTTACACCCCTGCTGACATCAGACTTGTGGAGCAGATTCTTGATGTCTTTGTATGCAGCTCGGCGTCAGGAGAGGTCTGCAGAGAGATCCGGGAAGATGTGCACCGAGGCGCCCCTGGACTGTACGAGTGCTCCGTGTATCGACCCCTGCCTGAATACCTGACCATTCTACATTCATTAAATATACCCCAACTGGGTTTGAACAAGACCTGTTTCTGTATCTGCATATTGGGTTCAATACAAACAATTCTAACCCTAACTAACCTTACTGTCATGCACTTGTCCTAATAAACTAAACTACACTGTAGCACTCAACACTTTGATGAACATTGTTAGCTGATAGAGTTGTACCCTTCCTGATGACTTGTCATACAGAACTTGTAAGTCGCTTTGGATAAAAGCGTCAGCTAAATGACTAAATGTAAATGTAAATACGTCAAATCGTGACAGAAATGGTGGAACCGCACAAGCATAATGCCTCGGGGGAGCGTTTTGGTGTGGCTTGGGGGCCAGCGGGCGATGAGCACGATCGAGGATCACAGGCTTGATGAAAGCCTCCTCGCCAAACACCTCCGCGAAGAAGGCAGACATGAATGTAATAGGACTCTGCCCCTTGATTCCTTCAGGAATTCCTATTATTTTTGCATTCTGCCTGCGTGAACGGTTCTCAAGGTCGTCCAGTTATAAATCGCCAAAGTTTGACCAGCTGCTATAATATAAGGTGCACTGTTGTGAGGAATGTGATGGCATTCCCTGTGTGCACACATAGAACCTCTTATAGCGTCTACAATGTACTTATCTACTGTGCTAAAGTGAGGTTCTATGTGTGCACACAGGGAATGCCATCACATTCCTCACAACAGACACCTGTGAGACCGTGTCCTCAGCTTTTCTAAACTGTTGAACTAAGCCGTAATTCCGACCACTAGTCTTAAAGTCTGGTATCTTAAAGGGGAGATGTTGCATAGCGATATAAACATAGTCATAGCATCAAATTAGTATTTGGATAAACCACAGAAAAAAATCACGTTATAAAAATAAGCAGTTTCAAAGAAAAAACTATTTGTTATGTCCCTTTGTGTAGCATTTATCAACCAGTGTGCTGCCATTTTGTCCACGTTAAATCCTGACGTCACGGAGATGGTTTTGCCCGGAGCCTCCCACCTCAGACCTGTATCCATGGACCTAGAGGCTGTAGCTAGAATGGATCTGGAAAGTTTTGACGAGGTGGACAGACACACAGAGAGTATCAGAAACCCAGTGGCCTATGCCTTTGAGCTAGTTAGATTGACAGCAGTGAGACGTGCTCCTCCTGTCGAGCCGGACGACGATGGAGAAAGTGGTGCGCAAAACTTGCCTGAAGATGATGATGGCCGCGTTGGGAACACTGCCTGGTGCCGCTGCGGATATTGTATCCCGATGGAAACTGACGTTGAAAGCGTGTGCTGCCAAGATGAACACATGGCTAACCTAGAGCATCTCATAATCGACAACTGCATAACGAGGAGTCCAACTTATAAAATGTTGTGTCTTGAGAGAGATGTCCTGGAGGTCTCGATGTTGTCGTTGAAGGATGTCCGAGCTGAGATGCTGGAACGGCCGATAAGTAGCAGGTAAGATTATGCATAACGGTAGCTAACGTCAGACAGTAGCTAACCTCTCCATCAAATTGTTTGGACCACTGCTAGCCGGTGTTGTGCCGAATTCGAACTCCCTGCCAGAATCCGACTCCCCCTTGCGTGAACACACATCCATACACTCTATCAGCCTACCCAGCATGTAATACGTTATTTTCCCCACGTCAAATATGTGCAGTATCACTGTCAGTCGTAGCTTCAATTCATTGTTGCGAGTTGGATTGCGAGCACGGGATGCATAACGTTAGCTCCCATCATCAGTGCTACTGACAGGGTCCACTAACAGCCTCTGTAAAACAGCAGGGAGCATAATACTTTTATACGTTCCTTGTAAAACGGGGACGAATGCAAAAAAGATTAATGAAAGTCCCTGTTATTAGGCTCCTCAAATATTGTTCATAAAAAACATTTATGTAATATTTTACAGCATTGAGCAACCAAACAGGCGGATGCTGCTGCATATGTATGCTCTGTCATCTTTGAGATGGCGAGACGATGCAGTTGGCACCGTGTGAGGCCACATTTGAGCAAATTAATAATACTGCAGAATAATAATACGTGTGTAACAAAACCATTCATTGCGTTTGATGTAAGCAAACTGATGCCAGATTCAGCATTCATGCATTCGGCTGAATAGCGAGATGAAGCACATCCTACCTGTCTTTGTTAGAACTCAACTCGTTATCATTGGCGCATACACATCAGATGTCTGTCATAAAACGATAAAGCGGACAGAAATGCGGGAACTTTTTGATTATATTTAAAAGGCGTTGACATTGAATCTAAATCTATAGTTTATTATCCGTGGCCGTCAGATAGACTCATTGGTTGCTCGTAATGTAGGATAGACCGGTCTATCAAGCGAGATAGATAGACCGGTCTATTAAAAATAATTAATTAACAGGAACAATTTAAATAAATAACGTTAGTTGGAGATGATTTGTGTGTGCTAATTTAAGGCAGTCAATGAGATGTGCTCTCTCTCTCTCTATATAGACCGGTCTATCTCTCTCTCGATAGACTCATTGGTTGCGCATATATGATAGACCGGTCTATCCTACATTACGCTTGTGACGGAGACAGACTTTCAACTTTCATTTGGGAAAAATAAATAATATGTTTAATAATAAGTAAGACAACGGATCCGTTTAATGAATTCCATATAAATCTATAGTTTATTATCCGTGGCTGTCAGATAGACTCATTGGTTGCTCGTAATGTAGGATAGACCGGTCTATCAAGAGAGAGAGATAGACCGGTCTATTAAAAATGATTAATTAACAGGAACAATTTACATATAAATATAGCCAAAAACATGGCCTACTGCACTTCACTGCTAATAATACTTCTTTTGCACTTCTGTATACATGCACAAGACTATAATGCTAAAACCAGACTATTATAAACAGGGGCTCTATCTCTTGAACTAACTTTCCTCTCTCTTTCACGCGGTAAAATTAATTCAAACTGCCGGGAGCAATGCAAAAAGAACTAATTAGAATCTAATTTACGTATCTAACCAGCAGTGTAAACCGGGAGCCAGCCCAAACCATCACAGTGACGTCACCATCTAGCTAACTCTAAAATGGCACCGCCCATGGCGAAAACGGGGAAATTACATTTTAGTTTTCAGACAAATAAGCAGGATTTCACATTTGATTATAGGACCCTGTCTTACCCTATAGGTACACAACAAACAAACTAGGCTCATATTGTTCAACGCTTCATCTCCCCTTTAACCATAACCATGCATGTTTAGACTTTGTGTTAGCCTTGTTTCTGATCCTATTTCTGAAGAAGCATTTTCATTGGCTCAGTGACGACATAAAAGAAGCTTGATTCCTTCTGCTCTTGGCAGAATTTAGAAGGTCTGCACGTTGCAATGATCGATTTCTCAATTCCTTGCAATGTATAATTTTCCTGTCTGTAACTTTGTTTGATTCACTTGGAATAAACCTTCTGAAAGATGTTTCTACCTTTCATTATTGGATATTATTGATAACCATGACAATTTTGATATTGCATATGTAAGGGATAATGTATAGCTACGAGGTCATTGTCGCAAAATAATTGACCGACACGGAGTTTAGAATACCGAGGCGCCTCGCCGAGGTGTTTTAAACGTAGTGAAGGTCAATTATTTTGCGACAATGACCAAGTATAGCTATACATTATCCCGCTTATTACATGGCTAACTTACTAACAATATACTTCATTTTACACCATCGACAAGACGAGATCAAATGCAGACGCAGTTCTGTTCTGTCGCTCCGCCCTGTCATCGCCGGCAGCTTCCCCGGCAGCCGGCAGTGTCTGATTGCACTGATGTCAGTGGGCTTGACTGTGAACAGCTGCGCACAGCGGTCATTATTGCTCGGCAGAGGTCCGTTATTGAGTAATAACGGACCTCTGACGAGCGCTATTGACCAATCACAATCAAGCATTTCGGCGAATGTTAAAACGCCATGTAATAAAGTCAGATATACGTTGGGTGAAGGCCCGACAAGATTATTTGACAATTTATACGTGAGTAAATACCTCACAACAGTGGAAAATTGGTCGGGTTTTGGCTAGTTACACAGCTTTGGTAATATCGAACCATGTTTGACCACTCAAGGAGTGAACGAAAGTGATAAAAAATCAATACTCCATAGACAGCATTAAAGATCCAGATCTATTTAAAAACACATTCTTTCTATATTGAATAATAATTGTACGTTTTTTTTTAGCAGCATCTCTACACATTTATCCTCATTGAGAACGCAAGGAGCTATGAATATGCAAATTGGAACAAGGAGCCATTGATATTTACCAGAAATTCCATGTCAGAAGCTTCTATTGTTTCAAGACAGTGTCAATAAATACCTACTCAGCTCTCTGTTTATGCTGAGGCTAAAGGTGTCAAGTTACAACATATTTGACCATGATACTGTAGGTTCAACCTATTAGTGAGATCACACATGCAACTCAGATTTCAGTGAAGTAGGGGAGAACGGGGGACGTTGTCACACTTTTTACTCTAGTGTGAATTGCTCATCAAACATCTTTCAATGGTCATTCCTACAGTAAATTGAAGCTTAAGATGTTGGCTTGAAATGTGTATCCCTCTCATTTTCCAACGTATTGTAACAAAGAGTTAATCACCTATCAAAGACACTCTGACACATTGTGACAACCAACCCCATCATGGGGATGGTTGTCACACACTATGGGGTTGGTTGTCACCATGTGTTTTAAAACTTTTAATGGGAAAATCTTAAAAAGAAGACAAGATTTAGATTTCAGATAATGATTGAAGAAGTGCGTCTTTAGTCGACGGCGAAAGATTGGACGGGTTTCGGCTGTCCTAACTGGGGTGGGTAGTTCATTCCACCATTGTGGGGCAAGGACTGAGAATAGACAAGAAGGCAAAACTAAATTTGAAAGTTTAATTGCATTGACAAGTTTACAAATACATAACTTAATGCATCTTAATGAACATAAACAGGAAACACATCTTTAGGCCATCCTATATAACAAAATCAGAACACAATAAATCGGCCTAACAATAATAGCCTACACAACATGTGACAACCAACCCCAAATAAAATGTGACAACCAACCCCAACTGGAATGTCTTGATAGCATCAAGGCTAACAGCCATCTAACAACTAGTTAGCTAGCTAACAACAATCTAAACTATAGCTATCCCTTCACACTTTTTAAGCCTAATAATTGTTTCATTATAAACCAATTGTGTAAAAAGAAAAATACTGAGGAGCGGAATATTTACAAATGGACATGAAAAACACAAAAAGTCCTCTCACCTCAAATTCAGCTGTTAGTTTTATTTGTCACGGCATACAGGTATACAGTGAAATGCGGGGGGTCTCGCCCGCAACGATGTGCATAATACAAGTAATAATAATAAGAGTCCAACCAATAGAGCGACATAGTGCAATAAACAAGTAGACAAAGTAGGCATATCGGTATCTGTACCGTTGTTTCACTCCAAATATGATAATGTAGGTGAACTCTGACCCCAATTCTGGACATTTAAATACCAAAGTATGGGAGACAGGATCCTCTGGTGGTGAAATATAATGAATGTGACAACCTACCCGGGTGACAACGTCCCCCGTTCTCCCCTACAGAGAAGCTCTCCAGGGGAAGAACGTGAAGAAGGTGCTCTGGTGACAAGTTCTATACAAATGACAATCTGTGTACTCAACTCATAACTCCTAGAGCAGTTAACCATAAAGAAAACACGTGTTTGAGTGGAGAGGTCTTTAAGACCTCAAGACCTCGAAGATCAAGTTAATTTTATCCATTCATGCAGAAATTGGCTATTTCGACGATTGGATGAATAGCACTCCATGGTGAAAATGTGCCAGCAAATTCTGGCACGGTGGTTTAGTGGTTAACACTGTCGCCTCACAGCAAGAAGGTCCTGGGTTCGATTTCCACTTGGGGACCAGGTTGCCGGGTTGCCAGGTACCCAGGTGGGGTATCTCCAGGGCTTTCTTTTGTGGAGTTTGCATGTTGCAACATTGTCGCGTCCCTGACGAAGAGCCCTTGGATTGGTCCCCGTGCGCAGCCCACGTCGCAGCCCATGTCTGCTCCCAGCTGCCCTTGGGGGGAAGGACGACGGGATGGGTCAAGCGCAGAGAGGCATATTATCGGCGACCCAATGCATGTGTGTGTGTGTTCCTGTGTGTCGCCCAGCTCGCATGTGTGGGTTCATCTGCATGACAAATAAAGACTTCTTCTTTCTTCACTTATTGTCAATGTAACTAGGCAAGCCAAACATTCTCGGAATGGCCTATTGGTCTCTTGTATCTGGTTGTAAAGTTCCAAGAGGCTGTGGTTATCCTAGAGGTCACAATAGGTCATCCTATGCAATGGGGGCCTAAACCTGCATGGGACTAGCATAAATTAGGCATATCTGTGACGGTGAGCCAATTTTTATTCGTCACGAAAATGGTTGTGCCAATTCTTCCTGTCACAATTTAGCTTAACTTTGCAGCAATATCCTGCCACCTTCCTATATTTATATGATACCACTAGCCCGATAAGAGCCCATGAAAAATGGTGGTGTCAACTTCTTTGAATGGGTGTTGCTACACTGGCACGGTGCAGAGCCAGGTGCACAGAAGTGTAGGGATAAACCCTAGTCCAGCCTTTATCAATATGCAGCATCTATATACACTTAATTCAGATTCACTTTCATAACCAGTGGAATGTATTCGGAAGCCGCGGAATCTGTGTGTTTGCTCTGCTGCAAACTTATGTCCAGTATAGAAGTTGTTGGGGAAAATCAAGGAGGGCCCCCAGAACCCAGTGTCAGTTGAACGTTTTGCCACAGACGCATTTTCAAACTAATCCAGGCAAGCCTAATTCGGTGGCGTTGAACTCCTCTCCAGTCGAGGGTTAAATACAAAATGTTTCAGAGTCCTCTGCCTGTCACCTGTCGTGCCGCCTCTAGAGCCTCCTTTCCCCCCTTCACGCAAAGTTAAATCACTCTCTGAAAATGAAATCTAAGCAAGTCTGTAGTGCGACTCTGCTGCACAGACCTGTCAAATTTGATCTGCTGTCCGCGCAGACGTGTTAATTTAATAATGTTGTCTGACTAAGTATTGATACCACGAATACAGAAATTATATTTTTTTTATTTGATGAATGTGGACACAAGTAATGTACTCGGTGGAGTACACCAAGTA
>NC_140175.1:101630961-101703461 GCF_963971535.1 Notolepis coatsorum
AGACTGGAGAACATCAGACATATGGATGAGAACCAGCCTGCACACAGACCCAGGGCAGCACCACCCCATGTTGTACCACCACCACCACCTCCACAGCACAGACTGGAGAACATCAGACATATGGATGAGAACCAGCCTGCACACAGACCCAGGGCAGCACCACCCCATGTTGTACCACCACCACCACCTCCACAGCACAGACTGGAGAACATCAGACATATGGATGAGAACCAGCCTGCACACAGACCCAGGGCAGCACCACCCCATGTTGTACCACCACCACCACCTCCACAGCACAGACTGGAGAACATCAGACATATGGATGAGAACCAGCCTGCACACAGACCCAGGGCAGCACCACCCCATGTTGTACCACCACCACCACCACCTCCACAGCAGCAGCAGCCAGGCAGACTGTATGCAGAGGTGGTCCGAGGAGCAGCAGGCCCCGCCCACAGTGAACTGAGATCCATCCAGGACATGCTGAGCACGTTATGCTCTCATCTAATGGGCCACACTCAGGGTCAGTGGTAATTAAGTAGGTAGTACTCCTTTAAAAAAGCTACATACATGCCAGGTAAAATTTCATCACATTGTAAATGTATATTTTTATGTTAAAAAACAGTTACTTCTTTCTTCTCCTTTTGAAATGACAACTAGTTACAATGTCAATGACATCATTTAGCATATCAGTTTGGAATATTCAGGCTTTAAATTATTATTTATTTAGTTTAAAAAACAGACATCTTGACTTCTTAGACAAGGTTACTGGTGTTGATATTGTTATTTTACAGGAGACTTGGTGTAAAGGAGATGTCCCTACTGGATGCCCTCCTAACTATAGAGAGATTATTGTCCCATCAACTAAACTAAATGGAGTCACCCAGGGCAGAGACTCAGGGGGGATGTTGGTATGGTATACGTCACAACTAGCAGACTCTATAGCAGGGGTCAGCAACCTTTTTGACATGGAGTGCCTGTTTGAAATATAGTTGTAACTAGTGTGCCTCAACAATATTCCATGCATCGTAAATTTTTTTCTCATAATCAGGTCTTTTTAATGATAATTTTTACATTATTACATCATTATTGTTATTGTTATTATTAACAATATTATTATGATGGTTGTTTCAACCCTAAATCTGAGTTGGGGGAGGGGGAATGCAATGCAGACAAACAGCTGCATACAGTGCGACCATTTCACTCACATTTGCCCATACATTTTTGGACACATCACACACCATCGGTGTGTGTACTGTACGTGTGCTGTCATAGCTCCACCTACAGGCCTAATGGAGAACACCAGGAGAACACCAGGATGTGAATGGAGGGTGAATGTGAGGTATATCGTGTAAATAAGTTTTGATTGATCGCAAGACTACACTGTAAAAAAATAATAATAATAAGTTACCAGAACTTAAAAATATTGAGTTCAGTTACTGTGCATTAAGGTTTTCAGTTTTCAATCCATAATAAGTTAACAGAAAAATAAGTACACAACCACATTATTTCAACCTAATAAAACTATGTTTATTGTCATTGTTTTAAGAACACAAGTTGACTTGGTAATACTCACATTTTGAGTAAAAAAATTGCTTTTAACATGTGCAATGTTCAATGAAATAGAAAAATAAATAATAAAATTTGTTGATTAATCCCACTGGTCACAATGGTGACCGTAATAATGTTTTTGTTATAAGGCTCTGCAAATGTTACTGAATGATGTATTTCCAGCTAAATTGAAATAATAAACAAATAAAGGGTCTCAATTAAATATGTGGTAGTAAAAATAACCTGTGGGAGGATTTCAACAAGATAAATGCGACAACAGTGCAAAATATTTCACTATAATATTTCAAAGCAAAAAATAAATAAATAAACAAAAATATATAATTTTTTTTTTTTTTTTTTACTGCTGCCCCCTGTGCCTATGCAAATGCCCCTGCGTGCCTATTCAGGCACACATGCCTAGGGTTGCCTACCCCTGCTCTATAGTAATAAAGAAGAAAGGGAAATATCACATTTGGTTAAAATTTAAAAAAAAAAGTATAATCTCCAGCGGGAAAAGTATTTTTTTATGTGCAATTTATATTCCCCCAAATGAGTCTCCATATTTCGACGAGGAGATTTTCTCCACCATAGAAGAAGAGACCAGTCATTTCCAGGCCCAGGGATCTGTGCTGATCATGGGAGATTTAAACTCTGGTCAGGAGGTTGACTTCACTAGTACCGAAGGTGCCAGTTATATCACTGGAGATCACCTCAATTTCCCTATCCTTACCAACAGGAAAAATTATGATAAAAACACAAACAAGAGTGGAAGACAAGTGTTGCAGCTTTGTAGAGCGTTGGGTCTGTACATTACCAACGAAAGGTTGCGAGGGGATTCCTTTGGACGGTATACATATTGCTCAAGACTTGGTAGCAGCAGCGTTGATTATGCTATAACAGATTTAGACCTAACCTCCTTGAGAGCCTTCACTGTAAAAGAACAAACACCTCTATCAGATCACTCTCAGATCACTTTGTATCTAAAAAGAGCAGACACAGGTCATATATGCTCTCAACCCTGTAATCTGTACAACATAAATATGAAATACAGATGGGCTCAAAACAGTCTGGAGCAGTACCAGGATGCTATGGTCAGTGAGTCAACACAGTCTCTCCTAGACCCCTTCCTGGCCCAGATTTACCCTCAGAATAATGAAGGTGTAGAGTGGTGTCTGGTACACATCAACCACATATTTGATCATTTGGCCTCATCATCAAATTTAAAATGTAAAACAAAACAACCAAAGAAAACAAACAAGGAAAGGTGGTTTGATTCAGACTGCTTATCCATTAGGAAGACACTAAGAAATATCTCCAACCAAAAACACAGGAATCCAGATAGTCAGGAACTCCGTCTTAGTTACTGTGAAACTCTAAAGCAATATAAAAACACACTGAGAACAAAAAAAGAACAATATATACAAAACCAGTTGCAATTAATTGAAGAGTCTCTGGGGTCAAATACATTCTGGGAAAAATGGAACTCATTTACCAAGAAACATAAAAATGAACAATCCATTCAAAATGGAGATACATGGAAAAACCACTTTGAAAATCTTTATAGAAAACCAACAAAGAATCAAGCCCAAGAACACATTTCTGAACAATTTAAAAATCTTGAAAGCGCTATTAAGGATTATCAGAACCCACTGGACTACCCAATCAGTGAATTAGAAATGGAAGACAAATTAAAAGCTCTGCAGAACAAAAAAGCATGTGGGACTGATGGCATATTAAATGAGATGTTAAAACATACAAACAGAAAATGCAAATTGGCCATCTTAAAAATATTTAACTTGGTAGCCTACTAAGTGTGGGATATTCCCTGAAAGCTGGAGTGAAGGGCTGATCACACCCATTTTCAAGAACGGAGACAAATATGATCCCAACAATTATAGAGGCATCTGTGTTAGTAGTAATCTGCGGAAATTATTTGGCAGCATCCTAAATTCAAGAATTATAGATT
The DNA here is from genome assembly GCF_963971535.1 of Notolepis coatsorum. Taxonomy (NCBI): domain Eukaryota; kingdom Metazoa; phylum Chordata; class Actinopteri; order Aulopiformes; family Paralepididae; genus Notolepis; species Notolepis coatsorum. Next base: position 101,634,479 of record NC_140175.1, read on the forward strand.
TCCTCAATGAGCACAATGTTTTAAGCAAAAGTCTAATTGGATTCCTCCCAAACTATAGAACAGCTGACCACATTTTCACCCTACACACACGAATTGATAAATATGTAAATCAAAATAAAGGAAAAATTCATGCATGCTTTGTCGATTTCCAGAAAGCGTTTGACTCAGTCTGGCATGAGGGTTTACTTTTTAAATTAATAGAAAGTGGTATAGGGGGGAAGTCCTTTGATGTTATTAAATCCATATATGAAAATAACAAATTGGCTGTCAAAATTGGAGATAAACACACAGACTTCTTCCCACAAGGCAGAGGGGTGAAGCAAGGCTGCAACCTCAGCCCCACACTGTTCAATATCTATATAAATGAACTGGCATTATTATTAGAACAGTCAGCAGAACCTGGTCTCACTCTCACAGACACAGAAATTAAGTGTCTCTTTTATGCAGATGACCTGGTCATACTGTCTCCTACTAGAGAAGGTCTTCAGCAAAGTTTGGACATTCTTCATCAGTACTGTCAGACCTAGGCCCTGACAGTGAATATGAAGAAAACCAAAATTATGACCTTCCAAAAAAGATCCCAGTTACAGAGAAATTACCCAGAATTCAAAATAGGTGCGACCCAAATAGAACAAACAAATAGAAATAGCTATACATATCTAGGTTTACAAATCAGCTCCACTGGAAATTTCTGTTCAGCTGTAAAGGAACTCAAGGAGAAGGCAAAAAGGGCTTTCTATGTCATCAAGCGTTCAGTTCAAATCCAAATTCCAATCAGGACATGGCTCAAAATATTTAAAGCAGTTATAGAATCGATTGCACTGTACGGCAGTGAGGTATGGGGCCCTTTATTAGTAACGGATTGGGCAAATGGGACAAAAATCCAATTGAGATCCTGCATGTAGAGTTCTGCAAAACAATTCTCAGGGTACAAAGGAAAAGCTCAAACTCTGCATGCAGGGCTGAATTAGGACAATATCCGTTACTCATAAATATGCAAAAAAGATCAATTAAATTCTGGAGCCATATTAAAAAAAGTTACCCGGCCTGCTATCATTATAAAGCCCTGGTCTGCCAAGAGCTGGACCTACAAAGGAGCCCCTTTTGTCAACTCATAATGAAACTTGTTGACATCTCACACTCTGACATTACAAATCCTAGCCAGCCTCAGAAGATTAGACCTAACCAAATTATAACCAAAGAAAAAGATAAATACATTACATATTGGAATAAACTCACACAATCACAACACAAATTAGAAACATATTTGGCCCTAAACAGAAGAATCTAAGAAAGAATTTGACAATGTACAGAATGAGTGACGGTGACCATGGTTTGGCGATAGAGAAGGGCAGACACAGACAGACCTGGCTGCCCAGAGAGGAGAGGTTGTGCTAGGTTGTGCTGTATTTGTGGTGAGGGAGCCGTAGAGACAGAACTACACTTCCTAACACAATGTGAAAATTACAAAAATATTAGGGAGGAATTCTTTCCAAAAATTGAAATAATTTCCCCAGAATTCCAAAGTATGACAGAAGTGCAGAAATTGCCATTCCTCCTGGGGGAACAGAAAGAATGTGCAGTTTTAGCTGCAAAATATGTCAATTCATGTCACAAGAAAAGGGACAACCAGTAGGACACATAATACTGTATTATGTACATGTACCATGTTTTACTCACCGCACCATCTCCTTTATTTCTTTGATCTTGTTCTGTTGATATTGTTGTTGTATTGTATAATGTTGTTTGCTGTTTATGTCATAATTGTGCTTTGGCAACATTTGTGAAATTTCATGCCAATAAAGCTAGATAGAGAGAGAAAGCAGAGAGAGGGAAAGCAGAGCGAGTGAGAGAAATCAGAGAGAGTGAGATAAAGCAGAGAGAGAGTGAGAGAAAGCAGAGAGAGAGTGAGAGAAAGCAGAGAGAGTGAGAGAAAGCAGGAGGTGGTTGGGTGGGTGGGGTGGGGGGGGGTTGGGTAGGAGGGGTGGGTGGGGGCCACTGTACAACTGTACAAGCAAAACTGTACATTGGAATATTGACGAAACCATACTTGGTTGTTTACTGTACATTGGAGGGGTTGGGTTAGGACATTTACAGGGGCCAGTTTCGAATTGCAGTCTCCCGCAGCAGAGAGAGAGAGTGATAGAAAGCAGAGAGAGTGAGAGAAAGCAGAGAGAGAGAGAGATAGAAAGCAGAGAGAGTGAGAGAAAGCAGAGAGAGAGAGAGATAGAAAGCAGAGAGTGAGAGAAAGCAGAGAGAGTGAGAGAAAGCAGAGAGAGTGAGAGAAAGCAGCGAGAGAGAGTGAGAGAAAGCAGCGAGAGAGAGAAAGCAGAGAGAGAGAGAAAGCAGAGAGAGAGAGAGATAGAAAGCAGAGAGTGAGAAAGCAGAGAGAGATAGAAAGCAGAGAGTGAGAGAAAGCAGAGAGAGAGTGAGAGAAAGCAGAGAGAGAGTGAGAGAAAGCAGAGAGAGTGAGAGAAAGCAGGAGGTGGTTGGGTGGGTGGGGTGGGGGGGGTTGGGTAGGAGGGGTGGGTGGGGGACACTGTACAACTGTACAAGCAAAACTGTACATTTGAATATTGACGAAACCATACTTGGTTGTTTACTGTACATTGGAGGGGTTGGGTTAGGGCATTTACAGGGGCCAGTTTCGAATTGCAGTCTCCCGCAGCAGAGAGAGAGAGTGATAGAAAGCAGAGAGAGTGAGAGAAAGCAGAGAGAGAGAGAGAGAAAGCAGAGAGAGAGAGAGATAGAAAGCAGAGAGTGAGAGAAAGCAGAGAGAGCGAGAGAAAGCAGAGAGAGAGAGTGAGAGAAAGCAGAGAGAGAGAGTGAGAGAAAGCAGAGAGAGAGAGAGAAAGCAGAGAGAGAGAGAGAAAGCAGAGAGAGAGAGAGATAGAAAGCAGAGAGTGAGAAAGCAGAGAGAGATAGAAAGCAGAGAGTGAGAGAAAGCAGAGAGAGAGTGAGAGAAAGCAGAGAGAGTGAGAGAAAGCAGAGAGAGAGAGATAGAAAACAGAGAGTGAGCGAAAGCAGAGAGAGTGAGAGAAAGCAGAGAGAGAGAGTGAGAGAAAGCAGAGAGAGAGAAAGCAGAGAGAGAGTGAGAGAAAGCAGAGAGAGAGAGAGATAGAAAGCAGAGAGTGAGATAAATCAGAGAGAGTGAGAGAAAGCAGAGAGAGTGAGAGAAAGCAGAGAGAGTGAGAGAAAGCAGAGAGAGAGATAGCAGAGAAAGAGTGAGAGAAAGCAGAGAGAGAGAGAAAGCAGAATGTTCAAACGTGAACATTTATATTCTAATGTATTCTGTGCACACCCTGTGGCGTTTCATCATCGTTCCTCTTCCTGGTCATCTTGGTTGACATACCAGACACCGTCTGCTGATTGGTCTGCCTGCCACCTCATGCTGCTCCTCATTGGTCCATGTCCAGTATTTTGCCCTTTTGAATTCCTTTAATTCATCAAGGGTGCTCTATGAGCCAAATGTAATCACTTTTAACTCCACAATACAATGGAAGGTGACGCCACTTTAGATCTCCTGGCTGACCCTATTACCATTTGGCAGGTTAGGCCTTGAATTTCTCTGGAACGTCTTTTTCTCTCATTCGCTTTATTCTGCTTTTTAAAAAACTCTCTCTTTAGTTTCTCTCCTTTACTCGGCTTGTAGAATCCAATAATAACCCGAGAACAGAGTGGAAGGTCCAATACAAGAAATACGTGTTTCATACATTTTTTTTTTATTATTATTCATAAAGTGGTCAAATAGCAATTACAATGAACTTTTCTCAAAAATCTGAAACTGGTTACAAGTATTAAAAAACATAGTGATTGTCTACTATGGCAGATAGTAGTGTAATACACAACAAGCAAAAAGGTCTTAAATTGTCCAAAAAAGGAGAGCAGAAAAAGGGAGACAAGAATGAGTCAGGGAGAGAGAGAGATCATATTAGAGAGAGAGAGTGAGAGAGATTATATTAGAGAGAGAGAGAGCATATTAGAGAGAGAGCATATTAGAGAGAGAGAGAGAGAGCATATTAGAGAGAGAGAGTGAGAGAGAGCACATGACTAGAGAGAGAGAGAGCATATTAGAGAGAGAGCATATTAGAGTGAGAGCATATTAGAGAGAGAGAGAGAGAGCATATTAGAGAGAGAGAGCATATTAGAGAGTGAGAGAGCATATTCGAGAGAGAGAGAGCATATCCGAGAGAGAGCATATTAGAGAGAGAGAGCATATTAGAGAGAGAGAGAGAGAGCATATTAGAGAGAGAGAGAGCATATTAGAGAGAGAGATCATATTAGAGAGAGAGAGAGCATATTAGAGAGAGAGAGAGCATATTAGAGAGAGAGCATATTAGAGAGAGAGAGCATATTAGAGAGAGAGAGAGCATATTAGAGTCAGAGAGAGAGAGCATATTAGAGAGAGAGAGAAAGCATATTAGAGAGAGAGAGCATATTAGAGAGAGAGCATATTAGAGAGAGAGAGAGAGAGAGAGAGAGAGAGAGAGAGAGAGAGAGAGAGAGAGAGAGAGAGAGAGAGAGAGAGAGAGAGAGAGAGCATATTAGAGAGAGAGAGAGCATATTAGAGAGAGACCATATTAGAGTCAGAGAGAAATAGAGTATATTAGAGAGAGAGAGAGCATTCAAGTCAGAGTGAGGGAGTGAGAGAAAGCAGATAATGAGAGAAAGCAGAGAGAAAGAAAGCAGAGAGAGAGGGAAAGCAGAAAGAGCATATTAGAGTCAGAGAGAGAACATATATTAGAGTCAGAGAGAGAGAGTGAGAGAAAGCAGAGTGAGAGAAAGCAGAGTGAGAGAAAGCAGAGTGAGAGAAAGCAGAGATAGTGATAGAAAGCAGAGAGTGAGAGAAAGCAGAGAGAGAGTGAGAGAAAGCAGTGAGAGTGATAGAAAGCAGAGAGAGTGAGCAGAGAGAGATAGAACATATATTAGAGTCAGAGAGAGAGAGTGAGAGAAAGCAGAGAGAGAGTGAAAGCAGAGAGAGAGTGAGATAAAGCAGAGAGAGAGTGAGAGAAAGCAGAGTGAGAGAAAGCAGAGATAGAGTGATAGAAAGCAGAGAGTGAGAGAAAGCAGAGAGAGAGAGTGAGAGAAAGCAGAGAGAGAGAGAGTGATAGAAAGCAGAGAGAGTGAGAGAAAGCAGAGAGAGAGAAAGCAGAGAGAGAGTGATAGAAAGCAGAGAGAGTGATAGAAAGCAGAGAGAGAGATAGAAAGCAGAGAGAGAGAAAGCAGAGAGAGATAGCAGAATGTTAAAACGTGAACATTTATATTCTAATGTATTCTGTGCACACCCTGTGGCGTTTCATCATCGTTCCTCTTCCTGGTCATCTTGGTTGACATACCAGACACCGTCTGCTGATTGGTCTGCCTGCCACCTCATGCTGCTCCTCATTGGTCCAGGTCCCTCCGAGTATAGTCCCAGGCTGCTATAAGGTGGGGGGGGGGGGGGGGGTTCAGACGGTAACAGGGATTCTCATCATATACTGTACCTGCCTCTCTTAACCCTTTCACTACCACACTACAGAAGGTTAACCCTTTCACTACCACCCTACAGAAGGTTAACCTTTCACTACCACAATACAAAAGGTTAACCTTTCACTACCACACTACAGAAGGTTAACCCTTTCACTACCACCCTACAGAAGGTTAACCTTTCACTACCACAATACAAAAGGTTAACCTTTCACTACCACACTACAGAAGGTTAACCTTTCACTACCACACTACAGAAGGTTAACCTTTCACTACCACACTACAAAAGGTTAACCTTTCACTACCACACTACAAAAGGTTAACCTTTCACTACCACACTACAGAAGGTTAACCTTTCACTACCACACTACAGAAGGTTAACCTTTCACTACCACACTACAAAAGGTTAACCTTTCACTACCACACTACAGAAGGTTAACCTTTCACTACCACACTACAGAAGGTTAACCCTTTCACTACCACACTACAGAAGGTTAACCCTTTCACTACCACACTACAGACGGTTGACTTTTAACTACCACACTACAGAAGGTTAATCCTTTCACTACCACACTACAGAAGGTTAACCCTTTCACTACCATACTACAGAAGGTTAACCTTTAACTACCACACTACAGAAGGTTCTATTTCATTCTGGCCTCTGCTCAGCGTCAGTCTGCACTCAACTCGCTCCAGTGACGTGCACTGAATAAAAACTTCACAATAAAAGAATATACTGGATTACTATATTACGACTACTACCACTCCCAATACTACTGATACATCCCTATTGGCAAACTTTATATTTAAAAAAATAGTAAAAGAGTTTTTTCTGTTTTTTTGTATACATTTATTTGTTTGTTCATTATACAACTGTGGCGGGCCGCCACAGTCTAGGTAATTAATGGGAAACACTGCTACGCCCCATCATCAACGGAGGCCGACACAGTATTCCAATACACATCTACTACATCCTGCTCATATATAATCGCGGAGACCACGTCTCGTCTTTTGTGCGTAACATTGGCACTCGCAATGGGTAGGTAATTGTTGTCAGAAGATGGTAAGCTGTCTGAATCAATAATTAAGCAGCATATTTATTATGCATAAAAAAAATTATTTGATTTTATGGATATAAATCTAGAGCAAATGGAAAAGCTTCTCTTGTCCATACAGTGTGATAACCCTTGTGGTCATGATAACTTAGATGGTAAACTGCTCCAGCGGGCAGCCGGAATTGTAGCAAAGCCACTGTGTCATATGTTTTATCTATGTCTAAGTGAAGTTGTTTTTCCTCAAATGTGGACGATAGCTATGGTAACTCTGCTTTCCAAAATTGCTAAACAGCCTTTTAATGGAGCAAATAGTCAACCTATTAGTATCTTGCCAGTTTTAATTAAAATCATGGAAGGTGTTGTTTTTAAACAGATTCAGCACTCCCTCTAAGAAAACAGCATACATTCTGAATTCCAACATGCATATAAGGAGGGTTATTCTACATCAGCGGTTATCAAACTACGGGTCGCGGGTAGGTGACAGTGTGCATTGGCAAAAAAGAAAAAACTCAGATGGAGTTTTCCACCCGGCAGCTGTGTGTATTTGCCATGTCTCGCCCCTTCATCAATGGAGGCCGACACATGTATTCCAATACACATCTCACTACACCCTGCGCATTTATAATCGCGGGAGGGGGGTCTGGTCTTTTGTGTGTAACCTGGACTCGCAATGGATAGGTTTGTTGTCAGAAGCGTTGCTGGTTGGCCGCAATGAAATGGGCTCTGCCTCTGCGCATAACCAGCTGCTATACCACACTGAAGTGAGGTGGCTATCTCGAGGCAGAGTATTTGCTTTTGTTAACTTGGAGAAGAAGCGCAGATTTTCCTTGCAGACTAAAACAACACATTGGCAGAGAAATGTGCTGATAATGAGCTGGAAACTCTGTTAGTGGCACTCTAGGATAATCAGCAGAGATTTGGGGGTATTTACTCAGCTTGATGGCTTGTTGTTGGAACAGAATGCAGGAGGCGCTCAATGATCTTTCGTGTGACAAGCTACTGAAAGTCAAGTTCACTGGACAGGCCCTCGCAAAGTTCTGGATATCAGTCCAGAACGAGTACCCAGTGTTGTGTAATGCTGCACTGATAAAGCGTGTCCCTTTCGCATCAACACACCTCTGTGAGGGCGGATTTTCAGACTAGAAGCGGATCTCTGCCAAAGCGCATGTGAGCGCATTTTCTTTTCATGTTCTGGCAACATATTTTGGCTAAATATGCCTCGTTTTATAAATGTGTATACAGAAACAATTCCATTGCTTTTGTTGATAATATTCATTCATTACATTGATAACATAGTGCTGTAATTTCATTTTCGAAACGTGTGCTTTTATTTTGATATTCCTTATTTCCACGTTGAAATTACGCGATACATTAAAGGTCTTGAAGCCTTCTTGGGGCTCCACCAGCGCTCCCTCCTTCCAACCTCTACCGTTTGCCCCGGCGGCATGCGGCAGCGAGTGCATGCTGCCCGAAGGCCGTTGAGCGCCCCTCATTCATGAGGAGGATAGCTCCGGCCCCGGCATCCCCATCAACAGACCCCCGACGCGGGCGCGGTCTCTCTGGTGGCAGACGATTGCAGCACAAGCTCTCCGCCTCTGCTTGCTCCCGCCGTCCGGTGGTGAGCGAGTAGGGCGGGTGGTCAGAGAAGGAGGAAGAGTACACGGGACCGCAGGTTCGATTCCCTTCGGTTCTGCGGAAGAGCGGGTGCCAGAGAGGACCTTGCGCTCTCCTGCCATCACATCCGAGAGGGTTACGGCGGGGGTTTCCCCTTTGATGCCTCGCTGACAAGAGTCTGGGTTTGATTCCCCGACGTCAAATGGCGAGAGGCCTCGTCCTAATACGCAAAATGTAAACATGGAGGAAGAGAGGCGGCAGATGTACCCCAGAGGATGCGCCGCACGCGGCAGCAGGTAAGGGGCGCGGGGCTAAGCCTATAGGCTGTGTTCCCCCCTTTTTCTTCTACCTCTTTCTTCCTCTCTTTCTCTTTTTTACACCTAACCCTCCATACCCCCCCCCCCCCCCCCCAAAACTATGTTTCTTTCAATAAAAAGACCCTCTTAAGAGTGACAGGTTTTTGTTGAAGCAGCGTGTAATCATTTAACTAAATGTGTTTTTTCTATACCTCGAACGTAGAGTAAAAGCTTAACGGGGTGAATGGAGCCGCAGGGTTCGTGTGGCCAAGTTTTAGACAAACATGGACCCAGGGCTCACGGTTGGTAGCTAGCTATCGTGTTTTGGTTTTTCTAAACGATGACGCGTGCATATGGCCATATGCTTGCGTATGTCTCGCTTGTAAAAACAACACGCGGCTAGAGACACTCTTTTTCACCTCGTATGTCCTTTCATTTTACGTGAGGTTGGTTGGGGGATGACATAAACCATTCCTTTGGGTGTGTTATATCAATTTGGTGAAATTATGACGGTGCGTGTGATGAGGAGGTGGGGTAAAACAAGCGCTCTCATCACTAGGGATCCCCTGTACGTGCCAGCGTGAGGACGTGCGTACGTGGGATTCCGCTCTGTCAGGTTGGGCTGACTCCCGCAGCATCCTCAGCGTCGAGCAGGCATTTGACATCCCCTGCTCGTATGCGATGCGGAAATAGGAGCTCTGTTCCCCCTCTGGCGTTGGGCCGCGTTACTATTCCTGTGGGGAAGCGTAAGCAGCCCGACATGTCACTTCTCATGACAGAGGCTGATACCCAGGTCATTTTTGGTTGAAACAAACATACAGTGATGTCACTCAAATATGTTTGAACATGCACATGAAACGGGATATAACGAGGGTTATTCTGTAACACTAGTTTAAATGAGTTCATGTCAAGTAGGCGATTGTCTATCTTGTGAAATGGAGCCGTGGTGCGTATGTTTTTTCTTTTTGTAGGCATCACATGGCTAGCACTGCTTGTGTCAATTATTTCAGATCCCTCCTCTGAGAGGTTATGACATTTGTCAATTATGTCAAAATCCTCCTCTGAACCCTGACCCTGCGAGATACAAAGCTTGCAGAGTGGGGTTTGTGGCAGGGTCGGCTCGCTGGCGGAGTCAGGACTCGAAACCCCGACCCCACGAGATTACGACCCCACAGGATTATGGCATTATGAGCGCAGGGAGCCTCCTCAGAGAGTTTCAGAGCCTCCTCAGAGAGTTTCAGAGCATCCCCCTCAGTGAGAGAGCCTCCTCAGAGGAGTGTTTTAAAGCCCCGGGGAGCCCCATATGATGGGGCATGTCCCGCGGCAGGAGGTGTTGGGTGTGGGACCGAGCCTAAACCGTCTGTGGGTCCCTTTCCCTCCATCCCCTGCCATAACCACATCACTGGGTTCGGGTTTTCTTATTGGCAGAGGGGTATGCCCGTGAGTTGGGGCCTGCGTGGTTCAGATCTCAGTCGAATGAGGGGTCTCTGTGGGATAAACTGGCGTCTTCCCCTCTCGTAAGAGCAGAATTAGTGACGGGTGGTTTTTTCCCAGGCCCTGTGTAGGACCTTCCCCCGGTTTACCCAAACAGGGGGGAGAGACGATGGGTTGGGGTTCTTTCTTATCTAAATTCGCCCAACACCGTTCTCAGATTTTACAAGCCTAGCGCTGTTATCGGGGCCGCGGCTACGAGAGCCTCGGCCAGGCAGAGACCATCTCTCTCTTTTTGCGAACCGGGACGCGTGAATACTTTCCCTAAGCCAGTTGTACTTTTGCACGATCTGATTGGCCACTGACGTTTCTGGTCATGTGACATGTGCGCCAATCGTGGGACGGCAAGTTCTGTGCCTATTTCCGGGTCTAACAGCCTGCAAACTACCTAATGCCTAGTTTATCACTGGTTAAGCTTAGGCGACTCTTTTGAAGTTGGTTAAGGTTAGAGTTTGGAATCAGGGCTGGTGTTCTATTGGCCTGCTATAAGACAAACTCTAACCTTAACCAACTTCGAAAGAGTGCCTAAGCTTAACTGGTGAAATAACTTGCCGTCCCACGATTGGCGCACATGTCACATGACCAGAAACGTCAGTGGCCAATCAGATCGCGCAAAAGTACAACTGGCTTAGGGAAAGTATTCACGCAACCGGGACAGTTACAGCCCATTTTAATAGGCATAAATGTAAAGGTCTGTTCCCCGTTCTTCGATATCAGCGCTTGGTCCTAAGGGACCGATGTCAGCACCTGGCCCCGGGCATGTTCTCAAATGTTTATTTGAAATGGCCTTCTTAGGGACCGGCGCGCCCTGGTCAGTCCGAACGACATAGCTGCGTTTATGCGGTCGGCCGGGAGGGAGTTTGCCTCTGCTGAGCGTCAGGTGAGCGCTGCTCGTGAAAATGAATCTGCCAGCTCGAAGGCTCACGTGGGAAATCAGTTCAACCCAGTGTCCGCCGGGTTACAGGCGAGCATTGCTCGTACAATATATTCTGTTAACCCAAAGGGCCCTGTGCGTTTCCGGGGGGAAATGCCAGGGCAGACCGGACGCCACAGGGCTCCCCCCCCCTCCTCCCCGCTCGGGGGGGGGGGCATCGAGGTGCTGTTTGTTAGCAGTCAGCCCCTCTAAGCGCTCCTGTGTAGTTCACGGCCCTCCAGGCACAGGTCGAGCCTTGCTCTTGTTACCTGTCGGCCTGGGTTAAGGGAGCAACATTCTGTTTTGGGGTGGTTGTCTCCCCAATATGCTGGTGGTGGAGTCAACTCACTGGCAGAGTCCGGGACCCCGACCCCACGAGATTATGACCCCACGAGATTATGACATTGTACACGGTGTACCGGACGCCCCCGGTGGTGTCACGGGTAAACGCCTGGAGAGGTCATGATGCCACGGTTTCGTTGACCTCACCAGGTCCCTTTGGTCAGGTCCTAGCTCCTGGACTCGGCGGCATGCCTGCCTTTGAGTGGTCCATGGGGCTGGGACCCCCTCCACGCCCTGCTGCTCGGCTTCGCTGGCAGAGTCAGGGTTCGGAACCCCGACCCCACGAAACGCCTCCCGGGCAGAGTCGGGGTTCAACGACCCCGACCCCGCGAGGTGTGGGAGCAGTAACACGAACGTCTGCTTCGCATACTTTTCCCCTTGTAGCGAGCGGGACGTGCGGTGGGGTAGACGCGGGTCCCTTTTCCCCACGGTCTACTCACCTTGTGCGTTTTTTGGGTGCTGTTACCTTTTTCGCACAATCTGTGTCCTGTCCCCCCCCCCACCCCTCACTAGGAAGGGTGGGGGGGCCCGGACCCTCCCCAGTGTTCTGATGGTTGTAAGGGGACCTCAGCGGGTGCATTTGTCTGGTTCTCCACGTCCTGCTCCGCTCCTGTGTCCCAGCTGAGCAGAACGAGAAGCAAGAACGAAATGTAACGGCGGTTATCCTATACATGAGTTCTTGTGAGCGTTCTGCTCTCACACGCTGAGGACCCCTGACCAGTGGCGGCTCGCCACTAGGGGCGCTCGGGCGCCGCCCCCCCTCAGGAACTACCCTGGTTATATGAGAGAACAAGAAAAATAAGTTTTTAGTTTTTAGTTTTATAGCCCTATAAATAATATAAACATGTTTAAAATGAATAATATTTACTCATTTTAAGTATGTTTGTATTTCCAATGCACAATATAACGTTATTATCGCAATTAAAAAACACTCGTTTTCCAGAGCAGGAAGTGACATCACGTTTTTTTTATTTTTTATATTTTTTCGTATTTCTCGGCCCGGGCTATACGCGATAGCGCTCTGAGTGCGCGTCACAGTTTGATCGCTGTATCCGTCACAGCCAATCAGTGCATAACGCGTTGTGCGTTGAAATATGACTATTATGTTGGAATCCGGGCGCGATGTGAAGCGGTCTAGCCAGTAGCGTCAAGAATATCTGTAGCCGCATTTCGCGGAGACGCTCTCTGATTGGCCGACGCCAGTATTTTTTTCCGTAGCAGAATTTCACAGAGACGATCTCTGATTGGCCGAATCCAATTTCTAATGTTCCAATTCTAGGTTATTCCTACGTTGGTTCCTAGGTTGGTCCTAGGTTGGTCGGTGGAGATAGTTGTGTTGTTGTGAGAATGATGCAGGCAGCTGTTTGTCTTAGACGAGCGTGCCGTGACTGCAAGTTCTTTAGACTGTTAAGCTTAGGCACTCTTTCAAAGTTGGTTAAGGTTAGAGTTTGTCTTAGAGCATGGCGATAGAACACCAGGTAGTTTGCAGTCTGTTCGAGCGGAAATGGACAAAGGAATGTACTTGTGTTGTGCTAACGAGCTAACACTTGGCTAACAAGCTATATGGCTGATGCAGTCTGGAGACAGACTACAGTGGACAGTGGTCTGGAATACATCATCAGTGGATTATACACGTTTCTCTCTCTCTCTCTCTCTCTCTCTCTCTCTCTCTCTCTCTCTCTCTCTCTCTCTCTCTGTGTGGTTAACGTTAACGTTTGTAAATAGTTTTTTTTAGGAGCAGTACTGTTAGGCTACTGCTGGCCATTCATGAAGCGAGACATTGCTGATTGTTTATTTATTTTATAACACAAGACTATGACTACCAACTGCCTAGCCAGCCGTGTATCAATCTTGGATGCAATAATAACGTTACCGCACACTGACTGTGTCGATGGCTCATTGATTTAACTACTGCAGCTCTCTCGGATTGAAAATACGTGGATTATGGCTTGTTCAATATCGTCTATGTTTGAATGAATGAATGAATGAGAACTTTATTAACAGATTGCAGAATGGGTACAATACAGTACGGCTCAATACACACAATTGTTAAGGGGATGCAGACCAGAGAAAGACGTTTGTCTTGTTTACATCAGGGTCCCAGATTTTCGATTCATATCGATAGTTTAATAGCTAGCCTTGGCTCGTTTAACAATATGCAAAATATGTGTACAGCCCTGTACTCATACTGAAGTTATTCTTGGTATATAATAGGTCTGATTGTGTAACGAATCGATTCCACGTCGCGCTGTGTGTGAGAGAGAGAAGGAGAGAGGGAGAGATCTGCCTGTGTTTGGAGACGGGCGAGTTTTGTTTCTAACTTTTCTATTTATATATTGTGTTTCAAGTTGTGAATTAGAGTCTCTAGACTATACTTTATTTGACTGGTTGTGTGTTGTTGTAGTAACAGCTGAGCGACTCGTTCATAAGAGCCGATTCATTGCCGTGAGCGTGAGTCGAATCGCTCACGTCTTGCCATGATGAGTCTGTTGCGTGGTACTGTACAGTACATGTTTGGTATAGCGCCCCTAGTGGCGAAGTACCCACCGGCCGCCACTGCCCCTGACTGTCTTCCGAATGAAGGTCAAGACTCGGGAAGGAAGAGCATGGCTACGCCTCCCACTTATATACAATAACCGGAAATGGGCGTGGCCGGGCAAATGTAGGTGCATGTAGCAAAAGCTTTCAGTGATACATAGGTCATGAGGTTAATTCCCAGCAGAGCAGAACGCTCACAAGAACTCATGTAACTAGGGTTATAGGTAGGGATGTCCGATATTATCGGCCTACCGATATTATCGGCCGATATTGGGATCAAAATGTGATATCGGAAAATATCGGTATTGGTTTTCAAAAGAAAAATATATATATATATATTTTTTTTTACATTTCTATAACCTTTATTAACCCAGGCAAGCGAGTAAGAACAAATTCTGATTTTATTTATTGTCAAAAGTATGCATAATGTTGTGTTAATTCCACAACAAGAGATATGTAATGTTAATCACCTGAAATTATTCAGTTTTTTGGGGGAGGAAACCCTGCATATATCGGTATCGGTTGATATTGGTTGATATCGGTATCGGAAATTAAGAGTTGGACAATATCGGTATATCAGTATCGGTAAAAAAGCCAATATCGAGCATCCCTAGTGAGAGAAAACGGTGCTTTTTCAATGTATGTGATGTATAGATTGGGGAGAGATGACCACAGCTAAAATGGTAGATCGAAATGTGCATGGAAGCAGGAGACGGTGATAGAACGGTGGTGGAACCAGTGGTTTCACAGGCACAGGCCGCGTCAGCGAGGGTTTTGTTATGAATTCCTTAGAAGAACATCTGAGATTAGAGTGTACTGTCTCCCAGGACAGGAGGGAGAGAGGTTCATCTTAATGAAACGTGAGTTTATTAGTGTTAAAGGTTATGCAGTTGTCATGACAACACGTCGCATGACAACCAGAAGGCGGGGCCGTCGTTGCGACGACGAACATCTATAAGTCGAACGGTGTTTCCGGGTGTTGAGCAGACTAGAATCTGACTCAGACGATAATCTGACCGAGAGCGAGTAGGACTGAGATCACACAGAGGACTCTCTCTCTCCTCTTATCACGAGAGAGGGGGGGGGGGGGGGGGGGAGGAGGAAGAATGCCACGACATCATTAGCTTCGGCTAACACGAGGAGGGTTCAGGCTAACGACTAGGCCTGACCACTATTGGACTGAATAACAAAAGGACAATTCTGAACACACCGAGAGATCATTAGAATAGACTCTTCAAGGACGATACAATTTGATAACATCTGATAACATCTGATTATGAGGTTCTGTTTATAGCAATAAAACAACGCTTCTCCTCATAAGGTATCTCACAGTGTCGAAGTGTCGAATTCTTACGGAAGTGGAGAAGTATTATGGTTTATGGATTGCACTAACGGGGGAAGATAAGGATCTTATCTACCAGTATCGGAGACGTCAGGACCATTAAAAGTACACAACGCAGAGGAATTGGATGGAGAGCCAAACAGACGAAGACGTGATACTGGCCAGTTTGATCAGAATCTTACACTAGTCATAGGTGTTGGATTATCGTGTAGTTTCTGCATTGTGTTTTTTCCTCCGACGTCTTCTCATACTGGCTTCAATGCTTATCAAGATGACGAATGACCTTCAAGCCACTCACACCCTGCTCGCCGTGGAGACACACTGCCTGCTAACACACTCTCTCTCTGCCTGTGGTGCTCTCAGATGGCTATAAGCAGTGCTGTCATTATATACATTTTGTTTACATTATATACACTGAAAAACCTCGAGATCCTTCATTAGGATAACCTTCGTTATTTTCTAACCGATCTGATATTGAAGCAAGTGATACAGTCATTAGTTATTTCTCACCTTTCTTCACAACTAAACTCCAATCTGAAGTCTTTGATGGTGGTTGTGATGTGGATGTGGCCATTTTCCCTCCAGCGCTGTATGTGCCTCCTTTTCTAGTTGGCTTCACCTGGACAGCATTCACAGCAGCCGCTTCCAGGGCTTGGCTCGCCTTGGCCTGACTGTCCAATCCAGGAGGCCTTTCAAATGCAGACACACAGTTGTCCAGGGCCAGTGTTTCCGCCTGCAACTTCTCACAGGCCAGCGTTTGGGCCTGGTGTAGTTATTTTCTAACCAATCTGATATTGAAGCAAGTGATACAGTCATTAGTTATTTCTAGGGATGTTCGATATTGGCTTTTTTACCGATATCCGATATACCGATATTGTCCAACTCTTAATTTCCGATACCAATATCAACCAATACCGATATATGCTGGGTTTCCCCCCCAAAGAAACGGAATAATTTCAGGTAATTAACATTATGCATACTTTTGACAATACATAAAATAAGAATGTGTTCTTACTTGCTTGCCTGGGTAAATAAAGGTTAAATAAATGTAAAAATAAATATATAAATACAAATAAATGTCTTTTTTTGAAAACCGATACCGATAATTTTCGATACTACATTTTAATGCCAATATCGACCGATAATATCGGACATCCCTAGTTATTACTCACCTTGATTACTGTCCAGCTATCTGGTCTAATGCCTCAAGACAAGAGCTCAATAAGATCCAGCTCACTCAGAACATGTACACATGATCGACACAATTATAATACTAGGCATGCCTTTAGGGAAACGTTTACACTGCAGGGTTCGAAATTAACGGGGGCTTGGGGCAATAATGCCCGTGAAAATGGACAAAATGCCCTCGAAAATCAGTTAAGGGGGGGCACAAAATGCCCCAGACAGTTTACTAATTATATATATATATATTCTGTTGAAGGCCGACATATTTAAATATCTCCGGTCATAATGTCCTGTGAGAATGATTCCCTCGCGACCTGTGTTTTGCTGATGAGAATGGTGTGGCAGCTTGGTGCTGGATTAGCGAGAGGCGTGCAGCTGCGGAGCCGCAGAGCTCACAGTTTTGCCCGCACAGTGCAGTACTCCAATTCAGCCATTGGCAATTCAGCCATTGGGTGGGTGGCGCTGCTGAGCGGTCCCCAGACCGGAACTGATAGCGCCGCTGGCTCTGCGGCTCTGCAGTTGCATACTATTGGGATGAGTTTATTATCGCTTCGTTGGGAGGCGGAGGTTGTCGTTGGTTTCAGCGATCTGTGGATTGCCAGGATTCCTGGGCGATTCTAGCATATCTCATGATCTTAGCGGAGCTATTTCTATATTTTATATTATAACTATGGGGAAATGGTTTGGCTCATTTGAAGACGACAAGTTGATGTACACAATGAAAAAAAACGTTTGTTTCTGCATGTCTTCGTTCGTTCACAATTACAAGTTAAAAAACGTCAACAAAGGGTAAAAATACAGGTAAATTCTTTAGAACAGGAGTTACAGGCACTTTTATGAAAGGTGTGCCGGCGGGGTGATAATAGGTACTGAACGTGTTATAAAGCAATTTAGACTGGGATGGATGGATGGATGGATGGTTTGATTGATTGATTGTTTGACAGATTGTTTTATTGGTTTGATTGATAGAATGTTTTATTGTTTTGTTGATTGTTTGATTCATAGATTGATTTTTTGATTGATTGATTGTTTTGTTGGTCGTTTGATTGATTGATTGTTTGATTGTTTTATTGATTGTTTGATTCATAGATTGTTTGATTGATTGATTGATTGGTTTGATTGATTGATTGTTTTGTTGGGTGTTTGATTGATTGATTGTTTGATTGTTTTATTGGTTGTTTGATTCATAGATTGATTTGTTTTATTGATTGATTGTTTTGTTGGTCGTTTGATTGATAGAATGTTTGATTGTTTTGTTGGTCGTTTGATTCATAGATTGATTGATTTGTTTGATTGATTGATTGTTTTGTTGGTCGTTTGATTGATTGATTGTTTGATTGTTTTATTGATTGTTTGATTCATATATTGTTTGATTGATTGATTGATTGGTTTGATTGATTGATTGTTTTGTTGGGTGTTTGATTGATTGATTGTTTGATTGTTTTATTGGTTGTTTGATTCATAGATTGATTTGTTTGATTGATTGATTGTTTTGTTGGTCGTTTGATTGATAGAATGTTTGATTGTTTTGTTGGTCGTTTGATTCATAGATTGATTTGTTTGATTGATTGATTGTTTTGTTGGTCGTTTGATTGATTGATTGTTTGATTGTTTTATTGGTTGTTTGATTCATAGATTGTTTGATTGATTGATTGATTGATTGGTTTGATTGATTGATTGTTTTGTTGGTCGTTTGATTGATTGATTGATTGACAGTCCGACTGACTGACAGTCCGACTGACTGACAAACTTGAAATGCAGTAATACTATTATATCGATCAGGTGGGAATATATTGTATTGATCAGGTTAGTAGATATTGTACCGATCAGGTATTATAGATCATGTGCATGCAATAAACTAAACAAAAAACATTTAGACTGTTTCTCATTCATGTACTGTGCATAATCTGCTCCTGTGTTGTAGACACTGTGTTGCTCTGTACCTACCTGTTTTCCAATTTATTCGTCCATACATAATAAACACATTCATAAAGTAATAATATCTTGTATTGATAATATATCAATTAGTTTCACCTGGAAATACTACTACCTCATCAACCACCATGCCTGGCGCTAATGAACAAGTAAGTTATAACTACTGGTGTAGGTCCAGAAAACATTATTATAAAATACAGAATACTTTACAATGCAGAAAACTTGAAACTTTGATGCCATGAAAATTTTTATTGCAAAATATGTTCAATAAACTGGGTGACAAGTCATCAGTACCAACCATTGTTGCTGTGCATTAGACACATATGCTGGTAACATTCACAGTATAAAATTATGGTAATTTACCAAGACAATACCTTATAAAAAGTGAACACTGGCTGATGATAACCAACCATTGTTTCAGTGCATTTAGGAGTTTGCTGGTAACATTCACAGTATAGGATTATGGTAATTTACCAAGACAATACCTTATAAAAAGTGAACACTGGAGGATAATCAACCATTGTTTCAGTGCATTTAGAAGTTTGCTGGTAACATTCACAGTATAGGATTATGGTAATTTACCAAGACAATACCTTATAAAAAGTGAACACTGGCTGATGATAACCAACCATTGTTTCAGTGCATTTAGAAGTTTGCTGGTAACATTCACAGTATAGGATTATGGTAATTTACCAAGACAATACCTTATAAAAAGTGAACACTGGCTGATGATTACCAACCATTGTGTCAGTGCATTTAGGAGTTTGCTGGTAACATTCACAGTATAGGATTATGGTAATTTACCAAGACAATACCTTATAAAAAGTGAACACTGGAGGATAACCAACCATTGTTTCAGTGCATTTAGAAGTTTGCTGGTAACATTCACAGTATAGGATTATGGTAATTTACCAAGACAATACCTTATAAAAAGTGAACACTGGCTGATGATAACCAACCATTGTGTCAGTGCATTTAGGAGTTTGCTGGTAACATTCACAGTATAGGATTATGGTAATTTACCAAGACAATACCTTATAAAAAGTGAACACTGGAGGATAACCAACCATTGTTTCAGTGCATTTAGAAGTTTGCTGGTAACATTCACAGTATATGATTATGGTAATTTACCAAGACAATACCTTATAAAAAGTGAACACTGGAGGATAACCAACCATTGTTTCAGTGCATTTATAAGTTTGCTGGTAACATTCACAGTATAGGATTATGGTAATTTACCAAGACAATACCTTATAAAAAGTGAACACTGGCTGATGATAACCAACCATTGTTTCAGTGCATTTAGAAGTTTGCTGGTAACATTCACAGTATATGATTATGGTAATTTACCAAGACAATACCTTATAAAAAGTGAACACTGGCTGATGATAACCAACCATTGTGTCAGTGCATTTAGGAGTTTGCTGGTAACATTCACAGTATAGGATTATGGTAATTTACCAAGACAATACCTTATAAAAAGTGAACACTGGAGGATAACCAACCATTGTTTCAGTGCATTTAGAAGTTTGCTGGTAACATTCACAGTATAGGATTATGGTAATTTACCAAGACAATACCTTATAAAAAGTGAACACTGGCTGATGATAACCAACCATTGTGTCAGTGCATTTAGGAGTTTGCTGGTAACATTCACAGTATAGGATTATGGTAATTTACCAAGACAATACCTTATAAAAAGTGAACACTGGAGGATAACCAACCATTGTTTCAGTGCATTTAGAAGTTTGCTGGTAACATTCACAGTATATGATTATGGTAATTTACCAAGACAATACCTTATAAAAAGTGAACACTGGAGGATAACCAACCATTGTTTCAGTGCATTTATAAGTTTGCTGGTAACATTCACAGTATAGGATTATGGTAATTTACCAAGACAATACCTTATAAAAAGTGAACACTGGAGGATAACCAACCATTGTTTCAGTGCATTTAGAAGTTTGCTGGTAACATTCACAGTATAGGATTATGGTAATTTACCAAGACAATACCTTATAAAAAGTGAACACTGGAGGATAACCAACCATTGTTTCAGTGCATTTAGAAGTTTGCTGGTAACATTCACAGTATAGGATTATGGTAATTTACCAAGACAATACCTTATAAAAAGTGAACACTGGAGGATAACCAACCATTGTTTCAGTGCATTTAGAAGTTTGCTGGTAACATTCACAGTATAGGATTATGGTAATTTACCAAGACAATACCTTATAAAAAGTGAACACTGGCTGATGATAACCAACCATTGTGTCAGTGCATTTAGGAGTTTGCTGGTAACATTCACAGTATAGGATTATGGTAATTTACCAAGACAATACCTTATAAAAAGTGAACACTGGAGGATAACCAACCATTGTTTCAGTGCATTTAGAAGTTTGCTGGTAACATTCACAGTATAGGATTATGGTAATTTACCAAGACAATACCTTATAAAAAGTGAACACTGGCTGATGATAACCAACCATTGTGTCAGTGCATTTAGGAGTTTGCTGGTAACATTCACAGTATAGGATTATGGTAATTTACCAAGACAATACCTTATAAAAAGTGAACACTGGAGGATAACCAACCATTGTTTCAGTGCATTTAGAAGTTTGCTGGTAACATTCACAGTATATGATTATGGTAATTTACCAAGACAATACCTTATAAAAAGTGAACACTGGAGGATAACCAACCATTGTTTCAGTGCATTTATAAGTTTGCTGGTAACATTCACAGTACAGGATTATGGTAATTTACCAAGACAATACCTTATAAAAAGTGAACACTGGAGGATAACCAACCATTGTTTCAGTGCATTTAGAAGTTTGCTGGTAACATTCACAGTATAGGATTATGGTAATTTACCAAGACAATACCTTATAAAAAGTGAACACTGGAGGATAACCAACCATTGTTTCAGTGCATTTAGAAGTTTGCTGGTAACATTCACAGTATAGGATTATGGTAATTTACCAAGACAATACCTTATAAAAAGTGAACACTGGAGGATAACCAACCATTGTTTCAGTGCATTTAGAAGTTTGCTGGTAACATTCACAGTATAGGATTATGGTAATTTACCAAGACAATACCTTATAAAAAGTGAACACTGGAGGATAACCAACCATTGTTTCAGTGCATTTAGAAGTTTGCTGGTAACATTCACAGTATAGGATTATGGTAATTTACCAAGACAATACCTTATAAAAAGTGAACACTGGCTGATGATAACCAACCATTGTGTCAGTGCATTTAGGAGTTTGCTGGTAACATTCACAGTATAGGATTATGGTAATTTACCAAGACAATACCTTATAAAAAGTGAACACTGGAGGATAACCAACCATTGTTTCAGTGCATTTAGAAGTTTGCTGGTAACATTCACAGTATATGATTATGGTAATTTACCAAGACAATACCTTATAAAAAGTGAACACTGGAGGATAACCAACCATTGTTTCAGTGCATTTAGAAGTTTGCTGGTAACATTCACAGTATAGGATTATGGTAATTTACCAAGACAATACCTTATAAAAAGTGAACACTGGAGGATAACCAACCATTGTTTCAGTGCATTTAGAAGTTCGCTGGTAACATTCACAGTATAGGATTATGGTAATTTACCAAGACAATACCTTATAAAAAGTGAACACTGGAGGATAACCAACCATTGTTTCAGTGCATTTAGAAGTTTGCTGGTAACATTCACAGTATAGGATTATGGTAATTTACCAAGACAATACCTTATAAAAAGTGAACACTGGAGGATAACCAACCATTGTTTCAGTGCATTTAGAAGTTTGCTGGTAACATTCACAGTATAGGATTATGGTAATTTACCAAGACAATACCTTATAAAAAGTGAACACTGGCTGATGATAACCAACCATTGTGTCAGTGCATTTAGGAGTTTGCTGGTAACATTCACAGTATAGGATTATGGTAATTTACCAAGACAATACCTTATAAAAAGTGAACACTGGCTGATGATAACCAACCATTGTGTCAGTGCATTTAGGAGTTTGCTGGTAACATTCACAGTATAGGATTATGGTAATTTACCAAGACAATACCTTATAAAAAGTTAACACTGGAGGATAACCAACCATTGTTTCAGTGCATTTAGAAGTTTGCTGGTAACATTCACAGTATAGGATTATGGTAATTTACCAAGACAATACCTTATAAAAAGTGAACACTGGCTGATGATAACCAACCATTGTGTCAGTGCATTTAGGAGTTTGCTGGTAACATTCACAGTATAGGATTATGGTAATTTACCAAGACAATACCTTATAAAAAGTGAACACTGGAGGATAACCAACCATTGTTTCAGTGCATTTAGAAGTTTGCTGGTAACATTCACAGTATATGATTATGGTAATTTACCAAGACAATACCTTATAAAAAGTGAACACTGGAGGATAACCAACCATTGTTTCAGTGCATTTATAAGTTTGCTGGTAACATTCACAGTATAGGATTATGGTAATTTACCAAGACAATACCTTATAAAAAGTGAACACTGGAGGATAACCAACCATTGTTTCAGTGCATTTAGAAGTTTGCTGGTAACATTCACAGTATAGGATTATGGTAATTTACCAAGACAATACCTTATAAAAAGTGAACACTGGAGGATAACCAACCATTGTTTCAGTGCATTTAGAAGTTTGCTGGTAACATTCACAGTATAGGATTATGGTAATTTACCAAGACAATACCTTATAAAAAGTGAACACTGGAGGATAACCAACCATTGTTTCAGTGCATTTAGAAGTTTGCTGGTAACATTCACAGTATAGGATTATGGTAATTTACCAAGACAATACCTTATAAAAAGTGAACACTGGCTGATGATAACCAACCATTGTGTCAGTGCATTTAGGAGTTTGCTGGTAACATTCACAGTATAGGATTATGGTAATTTACCAAGACAATACCTTATAAAAAGTTAACACTGGAGGATAACCAACCATTGTTTCAGTGCATTTAGAAGTTTGCTGGTAACATTCACAGTATAGGATTATGGTAATTTACCAAGACAATACCTTATAAAAAGTGAACACTGGCTGATGATAAACAACCATTGTGTCAGTGCATTTAGGAGTTTGCTGGTAACATTCACAGTATAGGATTATGGTAATTTACCAAGACAATACCTTATAAAAAGTGAACACTGGAGGATAACCAACCATTGTTTCAGTGCATTTAGAAGTTTGCTGGTAACATTCACAGTATATGATTATGGTAATTTACCAAGACAATACCTTATAAAAAGTGAACACTGGAGGATAACCAACCATTGTTTCAGTGCATTTATAAGTTTGCTGGTAACATTCACAGTACAGGATTATGGTAATTTACCAAGACAATACCTTATAAAAAGTGAACACTGGAGGATAACCAACCATTGTTTCAGTGCATTTAGAAGTTTGCTGGTAACATTCACAGTATAGGATTATGGTAATTTACCAAGACAATACCTTATAAAAAGTGAACACTGGAGGATAACCAACCATTGTTTCAGTGCATTTAGAAGTTTGCTGGTAACATTCACAGTATAGGATTATGGTAATTTACCAAGACAATACCTTATAAAAAGTGAACACTGGAGGATAACCAACCATTGTTTCAGTGCATTTAGAAGTTTGCTGGTAACATTCACAGTATAGGATTATGGTAATTTACCAAGACAATACCTTATAAAAAGTGAACACTGGAGGATAACCAACCATTGTTTCAGTGCATTTAGAAGTTTGCTGGTAACATTCACAGTATAGGATTATGGTAATTTACCAAGACAATACCTTATAAAAAGTGAACACTGGCTGATGATAACCAACCATTGTGTCAGTGCATTTAGGAGTTTGCTGGTAACATTCACAGTATAGGATTATGGTAATTTACCAAGACAATACCTTATAAAAAGTGAACACTGGAGGATAACCAACCATTGTTTCAGTGCATTTAGAAGTTTGCTGGTAACATTCACAGTATATGATTATGGTAATTTACCAAGACAATACCTTATAAAAAGTGAACACTGGAGGATAACCAACCATTGTTTCAGTGCATTTATAAGTTTGCTGGTAACATTCACAGTATAGGATTATGGTAATTTACCAAGACAATACCTTATAAAAAGTTAACACTGGAGGATAACCAACCATTGTTTCAGTGCATTTAGAAGTTTGCTGGTAACATTCACAGTATAGGATTATGGTAATTTACCAAGACAATACCTTATAAAAAGTGAACACTGGAGGATAACCAACCATTGTTTCAGTGCATTTAGAAGTTTGCTGGTAACATTCACAGTATAGGATTATGGTAATTTACCAAGACAATACCTTATAAAAAGTGAACACTGGAGGATAACCAACCATTGTTTCAGTGCATTTAGAAGTTTGCTGGTAACATTCACAGTATAGGATTATGGTAATTTACCAAGACAATACCTTATAAAAAGTGAACACTGGAGGATAACCAACCATTGTTTCAGTGCATTTAGAAGTTTGCTGGTAACATTCACAGTATAGGATTATGGTAATTTACCAAGACAATACCTTATAAAAAGTGAACACTGGCTGATGATAACCAACCATTGTGTCAGTGCATTTAGGAGTTTGCTGGTAACATTCACAGTATAGGATTATGGTAATTTACCAAGACAATACCTTATAAAAAGTGAACACTGGAGGATAACCAACCATTGTTTCAGTGCATTTAGAAGTTTGCTGGTAACATTCACAGTATAGGATTATGGTAATTTACCAAGACAATACCTTATAAAAAGTGAACACTGGAGGATAACCAACCATTGTTTCAGTGCATTTAGAAGTTTGCTGGTAACATTCACAGTATAGGATTATGGTAATTTACCAAGACAATACCTTATAAAAAGTGAACACTGGATGATAACCAACCATTGTTTCAGTGCATTTAGAAGTTTGCTGGTAACATTCACAGTATATGATTATGGTAATTTACCAAGACAATACCTTATAAAAAGTGAACACTGGCTGATGATAACCAACCATTGTGTCAGTGCATTTAGGAGTTTGCTGGTAACATTCACAGTATAGGATTATGGTAATTTACCAAGACAATACCTTATAAAAAGTGAACACTGGAGGATAACCAACCATTGTTTCAGTGCATTTAGAAGTTTGCTGGTAACATTCACAGTATAGGATTATGGTAATTTACCAAGACAATACCTTATAAAAAGTGAACACTGGAGGATAACCAACCATTGTTTCAGTGCATTTAGAAGTTTGCTGGTAACATTCACAGTATAGGATTATGGTAATTTACCAAGACAATACCTTATAAAAAGTGAACACTGGATGATAACCAACCATTGTTTCAGTGCATTTAGAAGTTTGCTGGTAACATTCACAGTATATGATTATGGTAATTTACCAAGACAATACCTTATAAAAAGTGAACACTGGCTGATGATAACCAACCATTGTGTCAGTGCATTTAGGAGTTTGCTGGTAACATTCACAGTATAGGATTATGGTAATTTACCAAGACATACCTTATAAAAAGTTAACACTGGAGGATAACCAACCATTGTTTCAGTGCATTTAGAAGTTTGCTGGTAACATTCACAGTATAGGATTATGGTAATTTACCAAGACAATACCTTATAAAAAGTGAACACTGGCTGATGATAACCAACCATTGTGTCAGTGCATTTAGGAGTTTGCTGGTAACATTCACAGTATAGGATTATGGTAATTTACCAAGACAATACCTTATAAAAAGTGAACACTGGAGGATAACCAACCATTGTTTCAGTGCATTTAGAAGTTTGCTGGTAACATTCACAGTATATGATTATGGTAATTTACCAAGACAATACCTTATAAAAAGTGAACACTGGAGGATAACCAACCATTGTTTCAGTGCATTTATAAGTTTGCTGGTAACATTCACAGTATAGGATTATGGTAATTTACCAAGACAATACCTTATAAAAAGTGAACACTGGAGGATAACCAACCATTGTTTCAGTGCATTTAGAAGTTTGCTGGTAACATTCACAGTATAGGATTATGGTAATTTACCAAGACAATACCTTATAAAAAGTGAACACTGGAGGATAACCAACCATTGTTTCAGTGCATTTAGAAGTTTGCTGGTAACATTCACAGTATAGGATTATGGTAATTTACCAAGACAATACCTTATAAAAAGTGAACACTGGAGGATAACCAACCATTGTTTCAGTGCATTTAGAAGTTTGCTGGTAACATTCACAGTATAGGATTATGGTAATTTACCAAGACAATACCTTATAAAAAGTGAACACTGGCTGATGATAACCAACCATTGTGTCAGTGCATTTAGGAGTTTGCTGGTAACATTCACAGTATAGGATTATGGTAATTTACCAAGACAATACCTTATAAAAAGTGAACACTGGAGGATAACCAACCATTGTTTCAGTGCATTTAGAAGTTTGCTGGTAACATTCACAGTATAGGATTATGGTAATTTACCAAGACAATACCTTATAAAAAGTGAACACTGGCTGATGATAACCAACCATTGTGTCAGTGCATTTAGGAGTTTGCTTGTAACATTCACAGTATAGGATTATGGTAATTTACCAAGACAATACCTTATAAAAATGGAACACTGGAGGATAACCAACCATTGTTTCAGTGCATTTAGAAGTTTGCTGGTAACATTCACAGTATATGATTATGGTAATTTACCAAGACAATACCTTATAAAAAGTGAACACTGGAGGATAACCAACCATTGTTTCAGTGCATTTATAAGTTTGCTGGTAACATTCACAGTACAGGATTATGGTAATTTACCAAGACAATACCTTATAAAAAGTGAACACTGGAGGATAACCAACCATTGTTTCAGTGCATTTAGAAGTTTGCTGGTAACATTCACAGTATAGGATTATGGTAATTTACCAAGACAATACCTTATAAAAAGTGAACACTGGAGGATAACCAACCATTGTTTCAGTGCATTTAGAAGTTTGCTGGTAACATTCACAGTATAGGATTATGGTAATTTACCAAGACAATACCTTATAAAAAGTGAACACTGGAGGATAACCAACCATTGTTTCAGTGCATTTAGAAGTTTGCTGGTAACATTCACAGTATAGGATTATGGTAATTTACCAAGACAATACCTTATAAAAAGTGAACACTGGAGGATAACCAACCATTGTTTCAGTGCATTTAGAAGTTTGCTGGTAACATTCACAGTATAGGATTATGGTAATTTACCAAGACAATACCTTATAAAAAGTGAACACTGGCTGATGATAACCAACCATTGTGTCAGTGCATTTAGGAGTTTGCTGGTAACATTCACAGTATAGGATTATGGTAATTTACCAAGACAATACCTTATAAAAAGTGAACACTGGAGGATAACCAACCATTGTTTCAGTGCATTTAGAAGTTTGCTGGTAACATTCACAGTATATGATTATGGTAATTTACCAAGACAATACCTTATAAAAAGTGAACACTGGAGGATAACCAACCATTGTTTCAGTGCATTTATAAGTTTGCTGGTAACATTCACAGTATAGGATTATGGTAATTTACCAAGACAATACCTTATAAAAAGTTAACACTGGAGGATAACCAACCATTGTTTCAGTGCATTTAGAAGTTTGCTGGTAACATTCACAGTATAGGATTATGGTAATTTACCAAGACAATACCTTATAAAAAGTGAACACTGGAGGATAACCAACCATTGTTTCAGTGCATTTAGAAGTTTGCTGGTAACATTCACAGTATAGGATTATGGTAATTTACCAAGACAATACCTTATAAAAAGTGAACACTGGAGGATAACCAACCATTGTTTCAGTGCATTTAGAAGTTTGCTGGTAACATTCACAGTATAGGATTATGGTAATTTACCAAGACAATACCTTATAAAAAGTGAACACTGGAGGATAACCAACCATTGTTTCAGTGCATTTAGAAGTTTGCTGGTAACATTCACAGTATAGGATTATGGTAATTTACCAAGACAATACCTTATAAAAAGTGAACACTGGAGGATAACCAACCATTGTTTCAGTGCATTTAGAAGTTTGCTGGTAACATTCACAGTATAGGATTATGGTAATTTACCAAGACAATACCTTATAAAAAGTGAACACTGGCTGATGATAACCAACCATTGTGTCAGTGCATTTAGGAGTTTGCTGGTAACATTCACAGTATAGGATTATGGTAATTTACCAAGACAATACCTTATAAAAAGTGAACACTGGAGGATAACCAACCATTGTTTCAGTGCATTTAGAAGTTTGCTGGTAACATTCACAGTATATGATTATGGTAATTTACCAAGACAATACCTTATAAAAAGTGAACACTGGAGGATAACCAACCATTGTTTCAGTGCATTTATAAGTTTGCTGGTAACATTCACAGTATAGGATTATGGTAATTTACCAAGACAATACCTTATAAAAAGTTAACACTGGAGGATAACCAACCATTGTTTCAGTGCATTTAGAAGTTTGCTGGTAACATTCACAGTATAGGATTATGGTAATTTACCAAGACAATACCTTATAAAAAGTGAACACTGGAGGATAACCAACCATTGTTTCAGTGCATTTAGAAGTTTGCTGGTAACATTCACAGTATAGGATTATGGTAATTTACCAAGACAATACCTTATAAAAAGTGAACACTGGAGGATAACCAACCATTGTTTCAGTGCATTTAGAAGTTTGCTGGTAACATTCACAGTATAGGATTATGGTAATTTACCAAGACAATACCTTATAAAAAGTGAACACTGGAGGATAACCAACCATTGTTTCAGTGCATTTAGAAGTTTGCTGGTAACATTCACAGTATAGGATTATGGTAATTTACCAAGACAATACCTTATAAAAAGTGAACACTGGATGATAACCAACCATTGTTTCAGTGCATTTAGAAGTTTGCTGGTAACATTCACAGTATATGATTATGGTAATTTACCAAGACAATACCTTATAAAAAGTGAACACTGGCTGATGATAACCAACCATTGTGTCAGTGCATTTAGGAGTTTGCTGGTAACATTCACAGTATAGGATTATGGTAATTTACCAAGACAATACCTTATAAAAAGTGAACACTGGAGGATAACCAACCATTGTTTCAGTGCATTTAGAAGTTTGCTGGTAACATTCACAGTATAGGATTATGGTAATTTACCAAGACAATACCTTATAAAAAGTGAACACTGGAGGATAACCAACCATTGTTTCAGTGCATTTAGAAGTTTGCTGGTAACATTCACAGTATAGGATTATGGTAATTTACCAAGACAATACCTTATAAAAAGTGAACACTGGATGATAACCAACCATTGTTTCAGTGCATTTAGAAGTTTGCTGGTAACATTCACAGTATATGATTATGGTAATTTACCAAGACAATACCTTATAAAAAGTGAACACTGGCTGATGATAACCAACCATTGTGTCAGTGCATTTAGGAGTTTGCTGGTAACATTCACAGTATAGGATTATGGTAATTTACCAAGACAATACCTTATAAAAAGTTAACACTGGAGGATAACCAACCATTGTTTCAGTGCATTTAGAAGTTTGCTGGTAACATTCACAGTATAGGATTATGGTAATTTACCAAGACAATACCTTATAAAAAGTGAACACTGGCTGATGATAACCAACCATTGTGTCAGTGCATTTAGGAGTTTGCTGGTAACATTCACAGTATAGGATTATGGTAATTTACCAAGACAATACCTTATAAAAAGTGAACACTGGAGGATAACCAACCATTGTTTCAGTGCATTTAGAAGTTTGCTGGTAACATTCACAGTATATGATTATGGTAATTTACCAAGACAATACCTTATAAAAAGTGAACACTGGAGGATAACCAACCATTGTTTCAGTGCATTTATAAGTTTGCTGGTAACATTCACAGTACAGGATTATGGTAATTTACCAAGACAATACCTTATAAAAAGTGAACACTGGAGGATAACCAACCATTGTTTCAGTGCATTTAGAAGTTTGCTGGTAACATTCACAGTATAGGATTATGGTAATTTACCAAGACAATACCTTATAAAAAGTGAACACTGGAGGATAACCAACCATTGTTTCAGTGCATTTAGAAGTTTGCTGGTAACATTCACAGTATAGGATTATGGTAATTTACCAAGACAATACCTTATAAAAAGTGAACACTGGAGGATAACCAACCATTGTTTCAGTGCATTTAGAAGTTTGCTGGTAACATTCACAGTATAGGATTATGGTAATTTACCAAGACAATACCTTATAAAAAGTGAACACTGGAGGATAACCAACCATTGTTTCAGTGCATTTAGAAGTTTGCTGGTAACATTCACAGTATAGGATTATGGTAATTTACCAAGACAATACCTTATAAAAAGTGAACACTGGCTGATGATAACCAACCATTGTGTCAGTGCATTTAGGAGTTTGCTGGTAACATTCACAGTATAGGATTATGGTAATTTACCAAGACAATACCTTATAAAAAGTGAACACTGGAGGATAACCAACCATTGTTTCAGTGCATTTAGAAGTTTGCTGGTAACATTCACAGTATATGATTATGGTAATTTACCAAGACAATACCTTATAAAAAGTGAACACTGGAGGATAACCAACCATTGTTTCAGTGCATTTATAAGTTTGCTGGTAACATTCACAGTATAGGATTATGGTAATTTACCAAGACAATACCTTATAAAAAGTTAACACTGGAGGATAACCAACCATTGTTTCAGTGCATTTAGAAGTTTGCTGGTAACATTCACAGTATAGGATTATGGTAATTTACCAAGACAATACCTTATAAAAAGTGAACACTGGAGGATAACCAACCATTGTTTCAGTGCATTTAGAAGTTTGCTGGTAACATTCACAGTATAGGATTATGGTAATTTACCAAGACAATACCTTATAAAAAGTGAACACTGGAGGATAACCAACCATTGTTTCAGTGCATTTAGAAGTTTGCTGGTAACATTCACAGTATAGGATTATGGTAATTTACCAAGACAATACCTTATAAAAAGTGAACACTGGAGGATAACCAACCATTGTTTCAGTGCATTTAGAAGTTTGCTGGTAACATTCACAGTATAGGATTATGGTAATTTACCAAGACAATACCTTATAAAAAGTGAACACTGGCTGATGATAACCAACCATTGTGTCAGTGCATTTAGGAGTTTGCTGGTAACATTCACAGTATAGGATTATGGTAATTTACCAAGACAATACCTTATAAAAAGTGAACACTGGAGGATAACCAACCATTGTTTCAGTGCATTTAGAAGTTTGCTGGTAACATTCACAGTATAGGATTATGGTAATTTACCAAGACAATACCTTATAAAAAGTTAACACTGGAGGATAACCAACCATTGTTTCAGTGCATTTAGAAGTTTGCTGGTAACATTCACAGTATAGGATTATGGTAATTTACCAAGACAATACCTTATAAAAAGTGAACACTGGCTGATGATAACCAACCATTGTGTCAGTGCATTTAGGAGTTTGCTGGTAACATTCACAGTATAGGATTATGGTAATTTACCAAGACAATACCTTATAAAAAGTGAACACTGGAGGATAACCAACCATTGTTTCAGTGCATTTAGAAGTTTGCTGGTAACATTCACAGTATAGGATTATGGTAATTTACCAAGACAATACCTTATAAAAAGTGAACACTGGAGGATAACCAACCATTGTTTCAGTGCATTTAGAAGTTTGCTGGTAACATTCACAGTATAGGATTATGGTAATTTACCAAGACAATACCTTATAAAAAGTGAACACTGGATGATAACCAACCATTGTTTCAGTGCATTTAGAAGTTTGCTGGTAACATTCACAGTATAGGATTATGGTAATTTACCAAGACAATACCTTATAAAAAGTGAACACTGGAGGATAACCAACCATTGTTTCAGTGCATTTAGAAGTTTGCTGGTAACATTCACAGTATAGGATTATGGTAATTTACCAAGACAATACCTTATAAAAAGTGAACACTGGAGGATAACCAACCATTGTTTCAGTGCATTTAGAAGTTTGCTGGTAACATTCACGTCACATGAACTACAGGGCATATCTTACTTGGTCTCTCGCATCGATGACTGCATTGTCCATTGATAAATGGATGAAGCGCCAGATGATCTGTGGACCAAAAAATATCCAATACATGCTTCCAAAGTATATAAATAAGAGGCCAATGGACTGCATTAGAAAAGTGTGGTATGTTACCTACAGTATATACTTTTATAAACTGGGTGACTGTCAGCAACCATTGGTTCTGTGCAAACGGTAAAAATGAGGGGGGAAAAAGATAAAAAAAAAAAAAAAAACTATATACACACACAATGCAAATTATGAATGGAGTCGATACAGCTAGATCGCTAACATAACGTCTCATCTGCAAGTGGTCCAAACATGCCTATGCAATATCGACAACCGTGGCCCAAATACATGTGTTCAACGCATTTGTCTTGTACAGAAAACAGTGCAACTACCCATACACTATACTATACTATACTATACTACAATATACTATACTATACTATACTACACTATACTATACTACTCTCAGCTAGCTATACTATGTACCGGTACACATGGTTCTGTCTGTATCACACAATGATGGATTATTTAGAAGTAATCTGTACTTCTGTGTGCCGGATTATTTAGAAGTAGTCTGTACTTCTGTATGACAACTAATAAAGAAACTATTTAGAGAAATCCCTCTTTGTGTGGTACAGAGCGAAGCATTTGTCATGATGCAGGGGGACTTTGCACGATGTGCAAAAATATCTGGTCTCACTCCTGATGCCACGCCTACTGCAGACCCGACATTTCCTACACGGTAGCTTTCGCTTGGGGGTGGCTTTGTATGCAACCATTACATGCTTCACAAAGCCACCCACTAATCTGCTCTGCGGGTCCCCCAGTGGGGCCCTAGGGTCGCCACGCCCCACCTGCTCAGCCCCTGCCTCCTCCTCATCCCCACCCCCTGCCTCCTCCCCTGCCTCCTCCCCTGTCTCCTCCCCTGCCTCCGCCTCTGCCTCCATCTCCGCTGTCACCCCAGACATCTTCTTCTCCTTACCGTCTGTGTAGGTCCGCGCCACAGCCCTGGTGAACCGGAAGAGGTTGTAGTAATGCCCTTGTGGGTGCTTTTTTTTGTACAAGACAAAAGCGTTGAACATACATATTTGGATCAGATACATCACAAACTTTTTGGTCCACTTTCCAGTCTTACGTGTAACCGGATAGTACGATATATTTTGAGCCAGCTGATCGACGCCGTTCATGAATTTATTGTACTCCATGATTGATGACGGCTTGAGCATCTCCACCCTCAGCGCTTTGCCCTTCTTCTGCTTCTTCCACACCATCGCCGTTTCCATGGTGTCCTCGTGGTAGCTGCTGATGGTCTTCACGATTCTCTTATCGTGCCATGCCACGATCAGGACCTCCTTGTTGTTGACCGCAATGCGCTCCCCCACACCGATGTCACGTTTGGTCACGTTCTTGATGATGGCTGGCTCCCCCCGGTGCATCCTGAGGGTACCACAGACGTCGGTCCTCAACTGTCGGAGCCTGGCGGACATACGTACCGAGTTGTAGAAGTTAGTCCATATAGAGCGTATAGCCGGCCCCAGACAGACGTCCAAGCAGACCGACGACCGTGTCCCCCAGGAGCGAGCCTTCCCGACAATATGGCTTAAATGCAAAGCAATATCCTGTGCAAGATTCGCACAGGAAGTAAGACTTGATGCCATAGCGGGTGGGCTTGTTGGGGTTGTAGACCCGGAAGGTCAGGCGGCCTCGCCATGCCATCACCCCCTCGTCAATGGCGAGCTCGCGTTCAGGCTGGTACAGCTCCTTGCACCTCGCGTTTACATGGTCAACAACAAGGCGTACTTTGCACAATTTGTCTCTAACTTCCAGGGAAGTATTGTCCGCAAAGTGAAGGAATCGCCAGATCAATTGAAACCTGTTGCGTGGCATGGTCTCCGAGTAGTACGGTGTGTACATCATGTCGTCAGTGGTCCACATCTGGTCCATGCGAGGCTTCCGCAGGACACTGCTAAGGAAATTGAGTCCAAGGAACTTCTTCAGCTCCTTCAATGTGAGGGGCTTCCAAAGCAGTGCACTGCTACTGGTTAGCGTGGGGTCCAGCCGGGCAATGGACTGCTCAGCGTAGAGGTTGGACTGGGCAACAATGGAGTTCAGAAAAGCATCTGTCAGGAACACAGTGTGTGCTATGCTACACAATCCATGCATATATAGGCCACAATGTACGCTGTTGGATAGGGGTCATGCCCTTTGATATTTGTGTGTGTGTGTGTGTGTGCGTGTGTGTGTGTGTGTGTGTGTGTGTGTGCAGCATGGTGGCCTATGCATGGATTGTGTAGCATAGCTAACTAATGCTAAATGAAATAGCATTGATTACAACACACACACACACACACCACATCAAAGACTTGAACCATCTCAAACACCTTTGAACTATGGCGAGGCCTGCATACCACACACACACACGCACACACACACAAAGATCAAAGGGCTTGATTAGCATTAGTTAGCTATGCTACACAATCCATGCATAGGCCACCATGCTGCACACACACACACACACACACACACACACACACACACACACACGCACACACACACACACACACAAATATCAAAGGGCATGACTCCTATCCAACAGCGTACATTGTGGCCTATATATGCATGGATTGTGTAGCATAGCACACACTGTGTGTGTGTGTGTGTGTGTGTGTGCTATCAATGAAATTGGGACTAATGCTAAATGAAATAGCATTGATAACACACACACACACACACACACACACACACACACACACCACATCAAAGACTTGAACCATATCGAACACCTTTGAACTATGGCGATGCCTGCATATGCACACACACACACACGGCCATGCAACCTAAAGCTACACACTTCAAAGGGCGTGCACCTACACACACACACACACAAGGCCATGCAACGCCATGCAACCTAACGTGTAGCACATGGTCATCAACTATATCGATTTGAACATGCACATAACAATATTCACATTGCAAAATGACATACCATTGCCCCCCACACACACACACCACATCAAAGACTTAAACCATCTCAAACACCTTTGAACTATGGCGAGGCCTGCATATGCACACACACACACAAGGCCATGCAACCTAAAGCTACACACTTCAAAGGGCTTGCACCTACACACACACACACACACAAGGCCATGCAACCTAACGTGTAGCACATGGTCATCAACTATATCGATTTGAACATGCACATAACAATATTCACATTGCAAAATGACATACCATTGCCCCCCACACACACACCACATCAAAGACTTAAACCATCTCAAACACCTTTGAACTATGGCGAGGCCTGCATATGCACACACACACACACACACACACAAGGCCATGCAACCTAAAGCTACACACTTCAAAGGGCGTGCATCTACACAATCACACACACACACACACACACACACACACACACACACACACACACACGGCCATGCAACCTAAAGCTACACACATCAAATGGCGTGCACCCACACACACACACACACAAGGCCATGCAACGCCATGCAACCTAACGTGTAGCACATGGTCATCAACTATATCGATTTGAACATAAAACAATATTCACATTGCAAAATGACATACCATTGCCCCCTCGTCGACCACCACCGCGTCCCACGTCTGACTCGTGCGATGAATCAGACCCATAACACCTCCGACCCAAGCCGAGATCATCGTCAGATGACTCCGGAGCTAGAATATAATAAATGCATATCGGCGTTGGTTTGGCGAACTAACGTTACATAGTCACAGTATCCAATGAATC
Organism: Notolepis coatsorum; assembly: GCF_963971535.1. Lineage (NCBI taxonomy): Eukaryota > Metazoa > Chordata > Actinopteri > Aulopiformes > Paralepididae > Notolepis > Notolepis coatsorum. The sequence continues at coordinate 101,670,622 of NC_140175.1, forward strand.
AAATAAGCGTTAGGTAAATCATCAAATACACGTTTCACACACACACACAATCACATATATAATAAATGCATATCGGCGTTGGTTTGGCGAACTAACGTTACATAGTCACAGTATACAATGATTCAAATAAGCGTTAGGTAAATCATCAAATACACGTTTCACACACACACATATATATATAAGACCGTGTAATTACCTGGTGGTTCCCAATCGGCACTCCCATCAGATTTGTGGGCGGTCGAATCGCTGTCCGCTGACTCGGATGAAGAAGCTATGACCACCGCAGCCTTCCTCTTCCTCGAACTGCGTCGGGGTGAGCCGTCCCGGTCCCGGGGCGAGACGCGTTGCTGGGCCCAGCAACGGTCTCACGGCTCTCTCCGATCGGAGCTACCAAAGTCGTTGGTGCTGCTGCTGCTGGAGCAACCATGGGTCCAAACGCCAGCTTCGTTTGAACAAACCGACCCGCCGCCGGCTTGTCCCCACGCTTACCTACACTACGTCTCCTCATACTGAACTAATAATCTAAATGAAACTACTAACTGATCAAACTACTATTACTACTACTGAAATAGACTACCTAGACTACACACTAATCCCTCACAATAGTACTACTACTTAGCACGACTAAGTACTTTCTAAAGCACAGCTGAAACCTTACAATTATTCTGATACTACCACTATACTGTATAACACTATAAATATAGACTATAGGCTGATCTCAATTCAAATATCTCTCTCTCTCTCTCTCTCAATCTCTCTCTCTCTCTCTCTCCTCCAAAACCTCGTCGATTCTGGGGTCGCGCAAATGCTACTTCCGGCTTCAACATGGACGGTCGCATTTTACGTAGCTCCCGTAACCAACGCAACAGCCAACGCAACAGAGCAACAACAAAGTACTTTGCGCATTTTCTACTTTCCCTCCTGTGGATTATGGATTTGTACCTGAATTCACAACTCAAGCAGCAACTCCAGACAGAAGTGGAGGGTAGCGAAAACGTAAATCAACAGTCCCATTGCGACTTCTACTTGTTAACGGGCACGGAGAGGAAACATCCACCCTTCGGAGCCTCGGCGATCCACGCAGTACTTACTGCAAATCCGGAACGAAAGAAATTACCCCCGGCAGGCAAGTGTAATAAGAGATCAATGTTTTTATTATATCTGCTCATGTCGGGTGACATACATCAGAACCCTGGTCCCGTAATGACACGGAACCAGAGACTACAGCAAGAAGCGATGGAGGTTCCCATCGCGACCAACAGCATCAACAACGCAACCTGTGGCTACATCTACTGCGCGGACGGCAACGCTTCCCCAATGACGCCGCAGCAGACGAGCAACAGCATCCACGCAATTGACGCTTCAGCCAGCAGTTGCACCAGCCGACCAGCAAGCGGCGACATACCCTCACAGAAGCCCCAGCGGACTCGGCGAGTGGCTAAAGGAAGAGCGGCGCGGGACATCGAGACCACCAAGGACCCGACGGATAGCTTGGCTGGCCCCGCCATGCCAGCAAGTCTACCCGGGCCGAGGCCAGGACAAAAGGCACCCCCCCTCCCCCACAATGGAGTACAATCAGACATATCTGTAATCAACCAGCCCCCCCCCCCACATCGCGGGCTTTCACACAAAGGAATACAGACACCAGCAAAGGACAAAGCATCACCCCTCCCCCCCCTCCCCACCCACGGCACAAACAGCAACAACGCCCCCCCTCCCCCCACCACAGGACAGGACACAATGGAACAGAGTTACCTCAACTGTGACGACATCAAACTTATTACAAGCAAAAATGGACTTCACATATTTCACTTAAACATAAACAGCTTGAAACCGAAATTGGCTGAAATCAGACATTTGTTTCTAAACGGTAAGGCAAATATATTATGTTTCACAGAAACAAAACTTGACTCATCTGTTCAGGATCCAGAGATAGAAATCGAGGACTATTCAATCATCAGGAGGGATAGGAACCAGTATGGAGGTGGTGTCTGTGTGTATATACACAAAGATACCAAATTCAGCAACCGTACTGACCTTAACCATGACGAGATTGAAACTGTATGGATTGAAATCTTATTTGAAAGGGCAAAATCAGTACTAATAGGCACAATCTATAGACCACCAGAACAGACTGGTTTTTATGATACTCTGGATGTGTGCTTAGCTGGAGCTGAGGATGCGGAAAAAATTCTTATTGGGGATTGGAACACGGATATGCAACAAAAAAATGCACCCGTCTTCAAATCCTTCAATAGGTTTTGTGATCTGCACGGCCTCAGCCAACTAATCACCCAACCCACAAGGATATGTGAATCAACTCAGACTACCATTGACCTCATACTGACCTCTGACAAGTCCAAGATCTCCAGTAAAGGGGTTATAGCATGCGGGTTAAGTGATCATTACATGATATTCTGTACCCGCAAAAAGCTAAAACTAAAGGCTGGCTGTCACAAAACAGTCACATCTAGAGACCTCAAAACCTACTCTAGCGAGGCCTTTAACCTTGAACTGGAGAGTCTGGACTGGTCAGATGAACTCAATGGTACACTGGTTGAAGAAACTTGGCTTGGCTTCAAAACCAAATTTTCATCAATACTAAACAAAATGGCCCCCCTAAGAACCACCAGGGTAAAAAATCGCGCTGAGCCATGGATGCACACTGAAATACTGACCGCTATGAAAGCCAGAGACAAAAAATGCTCTGAGTTTCGTAAAAGTCAGTCAAAGCTTACCAAAAGCACGAGCAGTGAACTCCAAGACCACGTGACTGAACTCAAACTAGAAAGAAACAGACTAAGAAATGACGTAAACTCCATGATCAAAACTGCAAAAAAAAATTTCATCAATGACAAAACCGAGGAAAACAAAAATAAACCACGTGAACTTTGGAAATTACTCAACAATCAACTAGGCTGCAGTAAAAAACTCAAAACCAGGTTCTCAAACATAAACATAAAGACGGACAACACGCTCATCACAGACAAGCTGGATGTAGCCAATTACTTAAACACTTTCTTCACAAACATAGCCACAACACTGGTAAACAAACTACCCTCCCACTCAGGGCAGTATGGGGTAGAACACATAGTAGCATACTACATGAACCTAGGCGTCCACAAAGACGACTTCAAACTGGAAATAGTAACTACAGATGAGGTACTCAAAAAACTGAGCGCCCTCCAACCAAACAAGGCCACTGGCCATGACAACATCCCCTCCAAATTCCTCAGAGACTCAGCAGCAGCCATCACCCCAGTCATCACACACATAATAAACCTCTCCATAAAACAGGGACACGTCCCCAAGGACTTCAAAATTGCGAGAGTAACACCCCTGCACAAAAAGGGCAGCAAATTAGACCCGGGTAACTACCGCCCTGTTTCTATCCTTACATCCATCTCGAAAGTCATAGAAAAAATAGTATACGAACAGATCGAAAAATACCTCGCGGAAAAAAATCTAATCTACGAATTCCAATCTGGCTTCAGAACATCCCACTCCACTGACACATGCCTTCTCTACTTGAACGACCACATCAAACAAGAGGTGGACGCGGGCAAATACTGCGGCATGGTCATGCTGGACCTACAAAAGGCCTTCGACACTGTCAATCACACCATTCTGATTGACAAGCTAAAAGCAATTGGTTTTGATAGTTTATCAGTGAGCTGGATACAATCCTACCTGGAGGGGAGGGAACAGATGGTGGAAGTAAACGGTACCCTATCCCCCCCCCTCACAGTGAGCTGTGGTGTTCCACAAGGAAGCATACTAGGACCGCTACTATTCCTAATTTATGCAAATGACATGTCGTCAGCTTGTGACTGCAACTTGTTCCTGTTTGCGGACGACTCAGCCCTGCTGGTCTCTGACAAGAACAAGTTACAGGTTGAAAAAGCCCTCAGCTCGGAACTAGGCAAAATCTGCATATGGCTCGCCGACAACAAACTATCATTACACATGGGCAAAACAGAGTCCATTCTCTTCGGTTCAAATAACAAACTCAGCAAGACTGACGGCTTCTCGGTTACAGTGGGTGACAATATTGTCACAAGGAAAGATGAAATTACCTACCTGGGTTCCATCCTAGAGGCTAATCTTTCCTGTGACAAAATGGCATCCAATGTAATAAAAAAAGTCAACCAACGAACGCGATTCTTGTACCGGATCTCCTCTCTGGTAAACAAGAATACCCTGAAGACTCTAGCAGGAGCACTCATTCAAGGGTACTACGACTATGCTTGCACCTCATGGTACCAAAGCACCTCAAAGGCACTAAAAAACAAATTACAAACATCTCAAAACAAGCTAGTCAGACTACTACTTGACCTGACTCCTAGAACCCACCTCACCCCTGCCCACTTTGACAACCTAGGATGGCTTAGAGTAGACGACAGAGTACAGCAACTTGCAATGGGCCTGGTCTACAAGATACACTACGCGACCAAGGTACCCATGTACATGTCAAAATACTTCCCAAAGGTCAGTGAATACCACGATCACAACACCAGAGGGAGCTCCACAAATCATGTAAAACCCATATTCGGCTCAAACAAGGGACTAAACACGTTTCGCAATTATGCCACATCAATGTGGAACGCCCTGCCTAAAGCTGTAAAGGAATGTGAATCACTACCCACCTTCAAAAACACTCTCAAAAAACACCTACGTGAGACTGCAATTCGAAACTGGCCCCTACAAATGTCCTAACCTAGTTGTACAGTAAATGACCAAGTAAGGCTTTGTCAACATTCCAATGTACAGTGTAAAATGTGTATGTGTCCCCTACCCAACCCCCCCCCCCCCCCCCCCACCTCCAATGTACAGCCCTCACCCAACCCACCCAACCCCACCCCACCAACCTCCTCCAATGTACAGTTTCTACGCCAAATGTATATACACTCCTTTTCTGGACACTTTTGTATCACAAACAGTACTGCATTTGCAAATCTGATATGTCATAAATGTATAGATGTAGCAGTACTGTCTATCTGTATGTCATGTATGTCATATATGTTATGATGAATTGAAAATGGGGGACCCTGGTGGAAACAAGACGAAAGTCTTTCTCTGGTCTGCATCCCCTTAACAATTGTATGTATTGAGATGTACTGTACTGTACCCATTCTGCAATCTGTTAATAAACTTTTCAATCAATCAATCAATCATGTTTTATACCTGTGGTCACATTGGCCACTGCATCTGGCCAATCAAATGCCAGATTCATTGTGGGGTACAATATTCACCCTCATGTGATAGTGTTAGAAAATAGGGGGACACTGTCACCTAGTGAAATTTGAGAGGAAATGCAGTTTCCGGTTCAAATTTTCTGCCAAAAGGGGAAAATCGAAAAAAGATGTAAACAGATCAAAGACGCTGTAAAGCGTCTTCGGCACCTTGAGCATGGCCGGCAATGACGTGTTTAAGCGTTTCCTGGCAGCCAAAGTGTTAATGTCGGGCCGACTGCCCACAGACACCTATTTGATTTCAAGTCAGGAGCAGCACGGAGTAAAAATATAAAAATGTATAAAAATTCAGTGCCCCCGAAATACAAAAAAAGCCCCCGAAAATCAATTAAGGGGGGCAAAAAAAGCCCTTGAAAATAGTTTTAAATTTCTAACCCTGGTTCACACTGCTACTACCAAAAGCCAATTCAGCAAAGAAATGTTGTTTGTTATATAGAGCCATGTCATATTGGAACAAACTGCCAGTACATCTTACACAGATAACCAGTAAGATACGTTTTAAAAATCATTTGAAAACAGCATTGAGAATTTTTTCTTTTTTTTTACATTAAATTAAAGAAAAACACAGATACTATAGTGTACACTGTAAATATATGACTGTCTGAGAGTTTAATCCTGTTTAACTCTTTCAGTGCCACTCACGAGATTTCTCGTGTTTTTTTATAGGTGGTTGCTAGCCACTCACGAGATTTCTCGGATTTTTTTATTTTTTATTTTTTTTGCGATCTGAAAAATTATTGCATCACCCGAGCCTACCCGAGTATAGCCGAGGGGCGCCGACGATCACTGTGGAAAAAGCGCCCCCTGTCGTCTCCCAGATGACATAAGTGATTTTGGACTGGACTCAATGAAAATGAATGGGGAAAAAAATCCGGTACTCCACATTTTCCAGTTCACTGATCCAGCCGGGGTTACCACAGTTCATTCTGGAGCCTCAGATCCCCGCGGATCATAGAGATCTACTGTGTCGCGTTGGATCCATACACTTATCGATTTTTTCGAATGGTGATCAGGAATTGGAATATACCAGTTGGATACCATCTGATGTCAGGTGAAGGACTCTGTGTTATCAGTGGTAGGATAATCGGAGTAAGTTTGATGAAGTTATAAGCTGTTTTGTGAAATGTCTTCTTTCGGTTTCATTGTAAAAGTCCGAGAGGAAATCAACGGGGCGATTATCAGTGCGCGGCCGTAATGTGCGTGCGTGCACATATAATATTGATCATCTAGCGTTTATTTGAAAACGATTCATAAAAAGGCCGACGAATATCAACGTTGTGGAATATTCCACTAAAAGACGATTTTCATAGAATGCTCCAGAATGAGCTGTTTTTTATATCAAAACAGGGGCTTTTCTAACTGCTCTGAAACGGAAACGACGCGATAAAAAAAGAATCTGCCTTCACAGCACTGACTGGAAAATAGTATTTGATAATGCGATGGGCAGATTAGACACATAGCCATAATTTAAAACATAGATTAGGCGATATTAACGTTAACATTGGCGCGGATGGTGGCATTCAAGCGGTAAAACGGAAAACCAGGCATGGCATTGAAAGAGTTAATCCCTTTTATTGTATTTTCTGTGATCTGTAATGCTATTTGGAATTATTTTTATATGTAGGAATATTGGAATATATTTTTAAATGTATGCTACTATAATGTTATGTATGTACATCTCATTGGCAAATATCTCAATACCTTTGAGATATGTGAGGTTTGAGGCTGTGAATAACAACACCAGCCTACAAACACTGCAATGGAGGGGAGGGGGGGGGGGGGGCACTGCCGATGGAGACTCAGGGCTAGATCCACAGAGCATGGATTGCACTGAGCAAGTTGCACCCTTACTTACAATTCATTATGAATTGAAAATGGGGGACCCTGATTTAAACAAGATGAAATTCTTTCACTGGTCTGCATCCCCTTAACAATTGTGTGTATTAAGCCGTACTGTATTGTACCCATTCTGCAATCTGTTAATAAAATGTTCATTCAATCAATCAATCTGCACTTTAACAGATTAACAGATTAACAAGTTTCAAGTTTCTTTAATAGTTGTCATACAGAAGTACAGAATACTTTTGTACAAAATGCTTCTTACTGTTGCGCTCCAGAGACTGTGCATGACAAGATAAGTATGAAATAAAAACATAGTAAAAATTAGAAGTAAAAAAAGAGGTCACAGTGTTCAGTTTAGACATATGTACAATGTTCGTAGACGTAGTTACCATACAATATACAATACTGTGCAGTGTACTAATATACAATACTATATAGTGCAAGGCATAAATGGACGAGGTGCAGTTTAGGTACAATTCACAGTAGGTGTACGAGTTGTAGTGCAAATCCTTTATCAATAAATATAAAGTGTAAGTGTGTTTGTGTGATCTAAAGTGTGGAGAGTGGGTGCTGCAGTGAGTAGAAGTTCCTAAGGATCTTCTGACTGACTTGGAACTTCCTTAGGCGCCTGAGGAAGTAGAGGCGTTGTCGTGCCTTCTTCACAACACTGTCAATGTGTGTGGTCCATGTCAAGTCCTCGGATATGTGGGCTCCGAGGTACTTGAAACTGTTCACTCTCTCAACTGGTGCCCCGTCGATGCTGAGGGGGCTGTAGTCCTTGACCCCCGACCTCCTGAAGTCCACAATCATCTCTTTTGTTTTGCTGACGTTCAGGGAGAGGCAGTTCTCCTGACACCACTGTGACAGGTTCTCTACCTCTTCCAGGTAGGCCCTTTCGTCGTTGGCAGAGATCAGGCCCACCACTACTGTGTCATCAGCAAATTTGATGATGGTGTTGTTGTTCCGCTGTGCTACGCAGTCATGTGTGTACAGGGAGTAGAGGAGGGGGCTCAGAACACAGCCCTGGGGGGCCCCTATGTTGAGCGTGATGGATGAGGAGGTGCAGTTGCCGGCTCTTACCACCTGGGGTCTGCCCGTCAGGAAGTCCAGGACCCACTGGCACAGGTCATAGTTCAAGCCCAGGTCCCTGAGCTTGGCTATGAGTTTGGAGGGGACTATGGTATTGAATGCTGAGCTGTAGTCGATGAACAGCATTCTCACATAGTTCCCCTGCCTCTTGTCCAGATGTGATGCTGCTGTGTGCAGCACATGGGCTATGGCGTCCTCCGTGGACCTGTTGGGGCGATATGCAAATTGCAGAGGGTCCAGGTTGATGGGGAGGGAGGAACAGATGTAGCCCTTCACTAGCTTCTCAAAGCACTTCATGGCTATGGAGGTGAGGGCTACAGGGCGGTAGTCGTTGAGGCAAGCGGGCGTAGATTTTTTGGGTACAGGGATGATGGTGGACTTCTTCAGACAGGTGGGGATGACGGCCTGTTCCAAGGACAGGTTGAAGATGTCAGTGAATACCGGGGCCAGTTGGTCGGCACAGACTTTTAGGACGCGGCCGGGGATGCCGTCCGGTCCTGCTGCCTTCCTGATATCCACTTTTTTAAAGATCCGTCTCACCTCATGCTCTGTTACCCTGAACACTGAGTCTCCATCAGCAGACCCCCCCCCCCCCCATTGCCGTGGTTTGTAGGCTGGTGTTGTTATTCACAGCCTCAAACCTCGCATAGAAGGAGTTGAGATCATTTGCTAAGGAGATGTCACTGTTCAGTTTGAGGGGGGTTCCTTTGTAGTCTGTCATTGTTCTGAGGCCCTGCCACATGCCTCTAGAGTCAGCCTGTTCAAACTGAAGTTCAACTTTATCCCTGTAACGCCGTTTTGCCTCTATTACTGCTCTCCTGACGTTGTATCTTGCCATCTTGTGTTCTTCCATGTTGCCTGTCACCAGCCCGGTGTTGTATGCTGATGTGCGCACTTTCAGAGCCTCACGGACGGATTTGTCTACCCAGGGCTTTTGATTTGGGTAGATATTAATTTTGGTGGTGGGGATTATTACTTCTACCTGAGTACAGACATAGTCAATCACCGTTTCGGTGTATTCGTTAATATTGGCTGTGTTATCACGGAATACACTCCATTCTGTGCTTCCCAGCACTGCTTGGAGTGACTCCACTGACGTCACGGCCCAACGCTTAACCTCTCGCGAGACCACCGGCGTTCGCTTGAGACTTTGTCTGTACTTCGGCAAAAGAAAGATGGCGGCGTGATCGCTTTTACCGAATGGACTAAGAGCCTGTGACTTGTACCCATTCTTAAATTGCGAGTATACATGGTCTAATATGTTCTCGCCTCTGGTGGGACAGGTCACATGCTGATAGAAATTCGGCAGCACCTTTTTAAGACGCGCGCTGTTGAAATCCCCCAAGACCAAAATGGCAGCGTCAACATTAGCTGCCTGGAGTTTGTTTACCTCGTCGTGAAGTTTTGAAAGTGCGACCCCAGTGTTCGCGTGTGGTGGAATGTACACTCCGATGAGGATGATGGACGTTAACTCTCTTGGGAGGAAGAAGGGTCGACATTTTATCGTGATAAACTCCAGGTCTGGGGAGCAGTGGTTAGACAGTTCCTTTGTGTTGCCTAAATCGCACCACTCCTTGTTTATCATGAAGGCAATGCCGCCTCCTCTCGTCTTTAGTGACCCTTCTGCCGTCCGGTCCTTGCGGAGAACGAAGAAGTGGTCTGCCGGTTCTATTGCATGATTCGGGACATCTGGACTCAGCCAAGTTTCTGTGAAACAGAGGACGTTACAATCCCGAATGTCCCTCTGGAATTGGATCCTTGCTCTGATGTCGTCCAATTTGTTTCCTATCGATTGCACATTGGCCAACAATATGCTGGGCAATGTGGTTCTGTGTCGTTTGGACCTCAGTCTGTTCCGGACCCCGGCTCTCTTTCCTCGTCTTCGCGGCGGTTTCTGGTCTCGGCCATGGCCGGCATAACAAAGGATCTCGGCGGGCCATTTCTGCTGTTCAGCGATCCGATCCAGAGAGCAATCCAAACGGTAAGTTTTTCTTAATCCAATGTCAATGATTGACTGACGGTCATACACATATAATGCACCAACAGTTGGTGCAAATAAAACTCCTAATACTATAAAAATTAACAAAATAAAGCACAGTCTCGTCGGAGCGATCAGAAAGGCAGCCATCAGAGCAGCGCCAGTTCAAAGATTAACAAGTGAATTTTTCAATAGCTAATTGTGTCATTCACGATACATAATGGTATCATCAATACAGTACAGTGTTTTCTTAAATCAATAGCAGAAACAATATTATCTGTAACAAAAGTGATGGCTGAGGTAGTGCTATGGTTAGCTCTAAATCCAGATAAAAATAGAATGCCTCGAGAAAATCTTTAACTTGACAGTTTACAATAGAATCCATAATTTTGGCCAACAACAACCTAGATATTATTATTATTATAACCAATAATTACCTCCACCCTTGTGCAATGGAAGGACTGGCACCCATTTCCAAACCATAGGAACTATGCCAAAAGAAATAAGACAGATTCAAAATAAAGTTATTTGCTCTACAATTAATGGAGCATACAGCTGAAGTAAACAAGGATCCTTTCTTGTTTGTGTTTCATTTATGGGTGAAGTATTTACAGCGTTTGTCATTTGGCGTAGCAAGACAGCTGGTCTGGCCAGAAGTTACTACGACTTACTCACTACACTATTCTACAAGCCTACTGGCAGTCTCCAGGGATGGAGAGAATGTATATATTCTTGCTTTAAAAGTGAAATATTAATACTTCAAGTCAAGTCAAGAGTTTTATTTGTCACGGCACACAAGTATACAGTGAAATGCGGGGGGTCTTGCCCCCAACGATTGTGCAATAATACAATACTAAGAATAGGATGAGAATAAGACACCTGTGCAATAATACAAGTAATAAGAATAAGACATAAATCAAATCAAATCAAATGTATTTGTAAGGCCCGACAACACACGTTAATGTCCCCATGGGCCGGACACGTCTTCTTTAAACAAGTCAAGAAGAAACATAACAATAAGTCAAGAATAAAACAAGAACACCATAAGGTCCAACACATTTAAAATAAATGCAAATAAATGAATGAATGCAAGCACTCCCAGACATACCCCACGCGAAGGTAAGGAAAAACTCACTAAAACCTAACAATAGGGAAAAATGCACCACAGGCAGTGTGGAGGAGAGAAACCTTAGAAGGGCAATTCAAGGGGGCATCTCCCTTCTTAGATGTCGGTGATAGTAGTGTTGCAGACTAACAGTTGGTAAGCATGCACTCATGTGTGTAGTGAAACACAGACGAGTGCATGCAATAGCAACTGAACATTTTGAAAAATTAAAGATAGAGCTGATAGCGATAGCAACTGAACATTTTGAAAGATTAAAGATAGAGCTGATAGCGAATCTATTTGAGGCACAGGGGCGGCGCAAAGAGGGTTGCGTCCTCCCCGTCTCAATCACGGGACGTTCAACACTCCGGTCATCGCTCCGAGACAGCCGGAGACAGGGAGATAGGGGGCGGCGCAGAGAGGGTCGCAACCTCCCTGACATCATCGCGGGACGTCCAGCACTCCGGTCACCACTACGAGACCGCCGGAGACAGGGAGACAGGAGGGCATGCAGAGAGGGTCGCATCCTCCCGGCCTTCATCACGGGACGTCCGACACTCCGGTCAGCACTCCGGGACAGCAACTCACAGGGAGACAGGGAGACGGGACAGGCGTTAGACAGCTCGCGTGATTGTAGTGGGCGGACATAGCAATAGATACAAGTAGTAAGCATATATGTGAATAGAGTAGATATATGAAGTAAGCATATTATGTGAATAGAATAGAAGTACTTAACCCAGCAATGAAACCACGTTGACAGACCACAGACCATGTTGACAGACCATGGACAGAAGACGGTAAGGAGCTGATCCGTGGCCTCGGTGGTGCATGTAGAGCAGTCTCTGCAATCTTGGCCAAGACCCCGAGACATCCATCACCTTGGTCAGCACTACGAGACAGCAGGCACTCAGAGAGACGGGGGGGCGGGGGGGGGACAGGGGTTAGAGAGTTCCCATGTTTGTAGTGCTGCGGAAAAGCAGAGATGGGAGAAAATAGACATCCTAACTAAACTAGACAGATTAATCTAAAGGTCAGTCCTCGACCAGGTGAGATCAGGGTAGGTTGAAGGAGAGAGAGAAAAGATGGGTCTTAAGCAGGGATTTAAAAGCTTCAACAGAGCAGGCGCCCCTGACGACGGCAGGTAATTTGTTCCACAGGTAGGGAGCGCGGTAGACAAAGGCTCTGTGGCCGGCGGATTTCTTTTTAACCCTAGGAATCGATAGAAGCCCCGCATTTTGTGAGCGCAGAGCACGAGCGGCTGAGTATCGGGAGATGAGATCGGATAGATAGAGCGGTGCAAGCCCATTAAAAATGTTGTAGGTGAGGAGTAGCACTTTAAAGTCAGGTATATATATGTACATGAAGTTTAGAAAAAGCATGGTAAGACATGCTAAGGTCATGCGATAGTGCAATACACTGTTAGCTACGGATGAGGCACTGGGTCTTATGTACACTACTATTGTTGTGAAGGATCAGATTAAAACGAATATATATATTTATTTATATATATATATTTAATTGTATTTGTATATCGTTTGATATCCCCTGTATATTCCTTGTACAATATGCATTGAATATCCCTTTAGTCTACTAAACAGCCCATAATAGTTTCATTCTACCATTGGACGAGAACCTGGCGCCAGGTTGCCATACCCCTAGGTCCAAGTTCAATCGTGCCGCCTAACATGTCGTGGCAAGCCCCGGTTCCGCGCAGGAATATGTCGGGCGAAATACGAATGGTACTATTTGTTCATAGCGCATATATATATGGCGCAAGTAAAGTAGAACTTTCTTTTAGTCCAGTTCTTTACCCTCCAACAGAGTGACAGACGCGAAGCCTCCCCACGACGCACGTGTGGTGTAGTAAGGCCTACTTGGCCCCAGAATAGGCATTGAGATATCGTGTAGATTAATAGTTGAATAGTCATAGTTTGGCACTATACCGTCGAGTTGGACGTATTCTATTGAGCTAATAATAGTCTATTTATGTATGGTGCATCGTTCGGTTAGAGTTCTAAAGTTATCAGTACCCCCATCGTTCCTGACGTTATCTGGACGCTTAACCAGGCTGGGCAGACCCCTAGTGGTGCTTGCATCCGAGGAGCTCCGGGCCAGGGCGACTGGACCTGTATATTGGATTACTCTACCCGGACGACGGCGAGCCTTCCACGGCTTGGATTATGCTTTGGGTGCTTTGATTATTCCATGGATAAAGGCCAACACTGCGGAGTGTTGGAACTACCCCCCGGAGAGGACTCCAGGTGAGACGGCGCTCTACACCAGTGAGGTCGCCTCACGTCTCTCCGTTGTGGACCGGCAGCTACCGTCCACAGAGGGTCCAGCTGTATTCGTCTGCGGACCGAGGTTCTGTGGGCACCGTGTTCAAGACTTTGAATTCTCCCAAGACACCGTCGGCCAGATGGGATACCGCCAGCGGCTTCTCTAACCCCCCCCCTCCTACTGTCTTACAACCAGCGGGACCCCCCCCCCCTTAGTGTATCCAGCTATAATCATTTAAGTACCATCGCTATAGTTTCCTAAATATTCCAGGTTGTATACTTACTCCCTGCGTAACCAGAGATTGGACATTCAATGTTGATTTACCTACGAATACTCATTTGCCATAAAAGTGCATATTTCATATTTCAAATCATAAATGTAATTAAGTGAATGTTGTATATACCCTTTGCTATATTAAACCTTCGATTTGGTACATTTGTGTGGATTCGTTTTATCAGGTGGGAAAGTGTTCATCATACTTATATCATGTACTGGATGGCCAGAAGTTAAAGTACAAGAGGTAGTGGTATTAAATATCATATCTAACAATACAGTCAGGGAATTGTACCCCTCAGTTACAATTGGTCCTTCGAGCCGGAGGGTAACTAGTGTAATATTAATATAGTGTTATTAATATTGAAATGGCCTATGATGAACACTCCACGAAACGATCCTCCTAACCTAGAACGCCCGCGGCGCAGACGACAGACACCTCAGTACTTAGAGGCTTACACTGTCAGTCAACTACCTAGCCTTCGACAAACGGTAAATGCGATAAAAGTAGAAAGTAAAATTATGTCTGACCTTAACGACCAGGTTTCCCCGACCACAGAGGCCCTAGTAGGTCCTAATGTAACTGACCAAGCTCACGGTGGGGACCAGGAGGGAGCGGACATGCCTTTACCCCCCGCCACTACCCAAGAAGTAGTCCCCGACCAGCCCCGGGAGGAAGACAACCCTACAGAGAGAGAACTCTGCACGGAAGAAGAGGAGGAGAGCGCCGAGGAAATAGAGCTCCAGGACTCCCCAACGAGTACCCCCAGGAGCGGCTCACGCAGGAGCGGCTCACCTCCACAACCGCCTTCCCCCAGCGAAGCGGAGAGGATGCTACAGCAGGCGTTCCTCGTCAGCCTGACAGCCTCTACCGAACGCGATCGACTTCAGGGTGAACGCGACCGTCTCCAAGCACAACAACGGAGCGAAGAAGAGCGCACACGCCTGGAGATGAGACGCCTTCAGACAGAAGAGAATATGGCAAGAGACCGGGCCGACGCCCAGCGCGCCGCTGCCGGTGCCCAAAGAGAAGCAGATCTCACCAAGCGCGAAGTCGAGCGCGACAAGTTACAAGCGCAGCTAATGGAGCAGCTGATCCGCAAGGCAACACCCTCTCCCTCCGCCAGGGGTTCAAGGAACTCGTCGAGACAACAGTCAAGGGCAGCGTCACCACAACGAGCAAGCGACCCTGAACTTGACCAACAGACCGAGTCTAGACCCCCCGCAGACCCCCTTCCCAGACCGGTCCAAGCGAGACCCAGCTACAAGGAAGGAGCGGCATACACTGCGGAGAAGCTAAATAAACGATTACAGGATCTGGAAGATCTGATAGAGGAAGAAGAGGGAGAGGAGGAGAACCAAGCCCGACGACAGCACAGTACTCCACCGGACCAGGAGGTCCCATACAGTCCAGGCTATACCCCCGCGGCGCTGCACTACAGACCCCCGACTCTATTCACGGGTGAACACGACGCACGACCAGCCCCGAGGAATAGCACCTGGACCAGCGGGCCATGGTACCCTGTCAGTACCAGCCCACAGCGAGGCGCAAGAGGGGACTCGCCCAGGAGGTCTCTCCCCCAACGCTCGCCGATGTATCAGCCATCCACGGCGTCATACATTGCCACGCCGTCATTCCCAGACTTCGCCTATGAGAGTCGAGCACAGTACACGGAGCTCCGGATGTGCTTAGAGACAATGATGGTGGATGTCGCTGATGAACGCCACAAGTATGCAATATTACTGAAGCACCTGAAAGTACCGCGAGCGCACAATATAGCGCTAGCCTATGCCACCTCTTCGACACCATACACAGCGGCCCTAGCGGCGCTGGACCAGAGATATGGACGTATATGGGATTACGTAATCCAAGAGATAAGGCATATTGATCGCCTACCCCCAGCCACAGACAATCGCTCACTAGACGACCTGTCAATCAAAGTGCAGTCCCTGGTAGGGATGCTGGGAGCGCAACGGGAGAAGAGCATGCATGAGCTATACGCCAACTCTAACGTCGAGAGGATTTTGGAGAAGCTGCCACCCGCAAGACAGGAGCGCTTTAGGCGGCAGAGAGATTACCGGGATCCCAACGGCCCCGAGCCATCCCTCCTGGATCTAGCCGACTTCCTGGCGAGAGAAGTCAGCAGCTTACAACTAGATACATTCGGGCGGAGCACGCCAAGCTCCAGAGAGGGACCCAGGAGAATAAATGAAGATCGGTGACTGTCATGCACCAATCAGAGTCAGTACCGAGCAGTAAGAGTCACAGCACCCCCTCGAGAAAAGAGAAGTGGAAGATAGCGTGTCCCTACTGTGAGAAAGAACACTGGCTGTCACAATGTGACCTATTCACAAAGATGAATGCAGAAGAAGTGAGTCAATGGATAAAGTCCAACCGGCGCTGTTATCGATGTGCGCGGCCCCACATGGCAGCCGAATGCCGCCTAAAGAAAAGGTGCAGCCGGTGCGATGGAGCCCATCTAGATATACTACACGAAAGTAACGGAAGACGGCCTACACCTGCACCACGGAGCGGCACCAAGGCAAGTGTCATGTACATTGACCCCGCCAGCAGCAGCGGAGCCCAAGTGCTCTTAAAGGTAGTCCGTGTGACATTGAGCTACCAAGATAAAGTCATGGACACCTACGCCGTCCTTGACGACGGGTCAGAGAAGACCCTTCTGCTCGCGTCCGCTGCGGCCCAGCTGGGACTGCGGGGGAGCAAGAACGAAATGACGATTCGGACAATAAGAAGAGATTTAAAGACGATAAAGGGCGAGAATGTCTCCTTCACCATCGCAGCAAACGGGCAGCCAGAGCGACGGTACAAGATTACAAATGCTTTCACCAGCCAAGAAATAGGACTATCGCAGTACACCTACCCTGTCACCAAGTTGATGGATAAATATGTGCACCTGCGCCAATTACCTATCCCGCTCATAGACGGCGCTACCCCGACCCTGCTGATAGGCCCCGACCATGCAGAACTCATAGTCCCGATTGACCGGGTTCATACAGGACCCCGAGGCTGTCCTGCAGCAGTCGAGACCCGCCTAGGGTGGACCCTACAAGGCCCCCTCGCTAAATCTCTCAACCGAACAGCAGCCACTAGCTGCCTCCACTCCAGAACGACAGAAGAAGACACCACTCTCCTGCAGCATGTCGAGAGGCTATGGACCCTAGAGACAATGCCCTTTAAGAACGAAAAGAAAGATATTCGCTCTAAAGAAGACATTTACGCCATCAACCTACTCGAGCAGGGGACAAAGAGAGTCACAGTCGGCGGAGTGATGAGATACGCAACTCCACTCCTGAGGCGAGAGGGAATGCTCACCTTTCACGCAAAGAAAGACGCCACGGAGCGCTATCTATTGAACACGGAGCGGCGCCTAGCCAAAGACCCCGCTCAAGAGAGTGTGTACCGCGCTGAGATTGAGAAGCTAATCACAGCGGGACACGTAACAAAGATTGACATTAAAGAGGCCGATCAGACGACCGAATCATGGTACGTGCCGCATCACAAGGTCCATCACAACGGCAAGGATCGCATTGTGTTTAACTGCAGCTACCAGATCGGATCCCAAAATCTGAATAAAGAGCTCTTGCCCGGCCCCACACTCGGCCCCTCCCTACTAGGCGTGCTACTGCGCTTCCGCCAGGACAAGGTGGCTATCAGCGGGGATATCAAAGGGATGTTCTTGCAGGTGAGACTAGTAGAGGATGACAAGCCTCTGCTACGGTTCCTATGGAGAGAGAGGATCGGAGATGAGAACCCAGCCATCTACCAGTGGGAAGTACTCCCCTTCGGAACCACATGCAGCCCGTGCTGTGCTACATTTGCACTACAGAAACACGTCACAGAGGACCCAACAGCAGATGAAGAGGTCCAACACAGTGTGAAGAACAGTTTCTACGTGGACAACTGTTTACAAAGCGTTTCGACTCAAGAAGAAGCCGAGGCTCTCCTAATCAAGTTACGCGCCTCCCTGATCAAAGGCGGCTTTGATCTCAGGCAGTGGGCCAGCAGTGACCTGCACGTATTGCGCAGCCTCTCCCCCGCGGACAAGGCTGCCAGCAGCGAGACCTGGATGGCGACAATCCCGGGAGAAGCCCAAGAAATGACACTAGGACTAGTCTGGCGCTTCAAAACAGACTCGCTCCACTATAGACACAAACCCTTGGCTCCAGAGCAGGGAAGGTCGACGGCGATACCGACCACCAGACGGAGTGTGTATAGAACACTCGCCAGACAATATGACCCGTTGGGATGTATTCTACCTTACACCACCAGGGCAAAGATGATTGTACGAGCACTATGGGACAAGGACCAGGGCTGGGACGACCCAATACCCGCACACCTTGCCTCAACATGGAGAGAGTGGGAGACGGAACTCCGCTCACTCCCAGGCGTCAATATACGCCGCAGCTACTTCCCATCCACAGTGAGGCCAGAGATATGCGAGATTGATCTACACGTCTTCAGCGACGCCTCCGAAGTAGCCTACGGATCGGTGGCTTACTTGCGTGCCCAAGAGAAGGGAGGAAAGATACACACTGCTTTCATCCTGGCCCGCTCAAGAATAGCCCCCCGAAAGCAACAATCTATCCCGCGTCTAGAGCTCTGCGCAGCCCTCGCAGGAGCGCATCTAGCCACGTTAATCCAACGTGAACTCACCATTCCGGTGCACAGAACAATCTTGTGGTCAGACTCCACGACAGTACTCACATGGATCAAGTCTGATTCATGCAGATACAAAGTCTTCGTGGGAGTCAGAGTCACCGAGATTCAAGAGTTAACAGAAGAAGCGAGCTGGCGGTATGTGGACAACAAACACAACCCAGCTGACGTCATCACCCGGGGAATGTCTCTGGATGACCTAACCCGTCGCAACATCTACAGTGACAGACCAGAATTCCTCAAGCTCCCGGAAGGAGAGTGGCCTACGCCCATCCCGCGGGAAGCAAGTAACGAGGAGGCTGAGAACAAGAAACCTATGTTCTGTGGACTGAGCACTGTCGCCTCCACAGACCCCAACATAGATGACTGCATTACCCTAGAGAGTGCGCAGCAAAGAACATTCCTGCGGCACCACCCAGAGATTCAGTCCACCACTGACATGTCAGCAGCTGACTACGAAGAAGCAGAACTTCTTCTACTACAACGAGCCCAGAGAGACTCGTTCCCCGATGAGCTAGACTGTCTACAGGGAGGAAACCCCGTCCCATCAGACAGCAGACTGATTCACCTGGCACCAGAGAGTGACGCCCATAATCTCATCAGAGTGGGTGGTCGCCTGCGGAGAGCCCCCGATCTACCAGATGACATTAAGTACCCGATTGTCCTGAACAGCCGACACAAGGTCACAGAGCTGATCATAAAGAAATACGACGAGGATGTACACCACGCAGGAGCAGAGAGAGTCTTCGCGGAGATCAGACGTCGTTATTGGATACTGCAAGGCAGAGAAGCAGTACGGCGCTTCCAGCGAACCTGTCTAGACTGCCGTAAGTGGCGCGCGCAGCCCAGCATACCACGGATGGCTGACTTACCCCCCTGTCGCCTCCGAATCGGCGACAAGCCATTCCACTCCACAGGCATGGACCGCTTTGGCCCGTTATATATAAAGAGAGGAAGAGGCACCGAGAAGCGGTGGGGTATTGTATTCAAATGCATGACCACCAGAGCGATACATATCGAGCTCCTTCCGACCATGAGCACAGACTCATTCCTTATGGCCTTCCGAAGATTCACATCACGGAAAGGAAAACCGTCTACATTGTTGTCTGATCACGGGACCAACTTCAAAGGCGGAGAAAGAGAGCTGAGAGAGAGCTTCCAAGCTATGGGCCCAGAACTTAAGACCCACCTCGCTCCATCCCAGATTGACTTCCAGTTTAATCCCCCGAACGCACCCCACTTCGGTGGAACCTGGGAACGAGAAGTACGTTCTATAAAGACAGCCCTGTACGCCGTACTTGGGGCCCAGACTGTGGCGGAGGAAGTCCTAATGACAGTCCTCACGGAGATCGAGGGAGTATTGAACTCAAAGCCCCTCGGTTACGTCTCCAGTGATGTAGCAGATGTCGACCCAGTCACCCCCAACACACTCCTAATGGGGCGGCTGGACCCCGCGCTACCCCAGACAATGTACAGGCCTGAAGAAGCAAACGGCCGAAGAATGTGGAGGTACAGCCAAGTACTAGCTGACAAGTTTTGGAGCAGCTTCCTACTTCACTACCTACCGTCTCTACAGACCCGCCAGAAGTGGGTAAAAGAGAGAGACAATTTGACAGAAGGAACAGTCGTCATGATTATTGACCAGTCACTACCCAGAGCTATGTGGCCGGCTGGCCGCGTAAGCAAAGTGATCACCGGTGCCGATGGCAAGGTCCGAGCAGCTGAAGTACTCGTCCAGGGGCGCACTTACACACGTCCCGTGGCGAGGCTCATAGAACTGCCCCGACTCCCAGATACTATCGATGATGACCATGACCCCATGACTTTGTGAGTTGACTGACCCTTACAGCGGACCTTGAGTGGTAGACAGTGCGGTTAATCTGTCTCTGCTTAGCTAATTAGGTGGGACTAATTAGGGGGCGGCTGTTGTGAAGGATCAGATTAAACCGAATATATATATTTATTTATATATATATATTTAATTGTATTTGTATATCGTTTGATATCCCCTGTATATTCCTTGTACAATATGCATTGAATATCCCTTTAGTCTACTAAACAGCCCATAATAGTTTAATTCTACCATTGGACGAGAACCTGGCGCCAGATTGCCATACCCCTAGGTCCAAGTTCAATCGTGCCGCCTAACATGTCGTGGCAAGCCCCGGTTCCGCGCAGGAATATGTCGGGCGAAATACGAATGGTACTATTTGTTCATAGCGCATATATATATGGCGCAAGTAAAGTAGAACTTTCTTTTAGTCCAGTTCTTTACCCTCCAACAGAGTGACAGACGCAAAGCCTCCCCACGACGCACGTGTGGTGTAGTAAGGCCTACTTGGCCCCAGAATAGGCATTGAGATATCGTGTAGATTAATAGTTGAATAGTCATAGTTTGGCACTATACCGTCGAGTTGGACGTATTCTATTGAGCTAATAATAGTCTATTTATGTATGGTGCATCGTTCGGTTAGAGTTCTAAAGTTATCAGTACCACCATCGTTCCTGACGTTATCTGGACGCTTAACCAGGCTGGGCAGACCCCTAGTGGTGCTTGCATCCGAGGAGCTCCGGGCCAGGGCGACTGGACCTGTATATTGGATTACTCTACCCGGACGACGGCGAGCCTTCCACGGCTTGGATTATGCTTTGGGTGCTTTGATTATTCCATGGATAAAGGCCAACACTGCGGAGTGTTGGAACTACCCCCCGGAGAGGACTCCAGGTGAGACGGCGCTCTACACCAGTGAGGTCGCTTCACGTCTCTCCGTTGTGGACCGGCAGCTACCGTCCACAGAGGGTCCAGCTGTATTCGTCTGCGGACCGAGGTTCTGTGGGCACCGTGTTCAAGACTTTGAATTCTCCCAAGACACCGTCGGCCAGATGGGATACCGCCAGCGGCTTCTCTAACCCCCCCCCTCCTACTGTCTTACAACCAGCGGGACCCCCCCCCCCCCCTTAGTGTATCCAGCTATAATCATTTAAGTACCATCGCTATAGTTTCCTAAATATTCCAGGTTGTATACTTACTCCCTGCGTAACCAGAGATTGGACATTCAATGTTGATTTACCTACGAATACTCATTTGCCATAAAAGTGCATATTTCATATTTCAAATCATAAATGTAATTAAGTGAATGTTGTATATACCCTTTGCTATATTAAACCTTCGATTTGGTACATTTGTGTGGATTCGTTTCATCAGGTGGGAAAGTGTTCATCATACTTATATCATGTACTGGATGGCCAGAAGTTAAAGTACAAGAGGTAGTGGTATTAAATATCATATCTAACAATACAGTCAGGGAATTGTACCCCTCAGTTACAACTATACAATGCCATACTATACAATCTACAGTTATACTATGTGTCTTTATGCTAGCTTGCTATATCCATCTGTTTACTATACAAGAACCACTCCTGTTCTTATTTTTAAAGTGACCTTTCATTGTGTCAAGTGACCGTTGAGTGTGAGCGTGTGCAGCATGTGTGTGTGTGTGTTCATGCTAAAGTGACTGCTAGTGTGTGAGCGTATACAGTGTGTGTGTTGTGTGTGTGCTCATGTGTGCTTGTGTGTGGAGAGTTCACTGTTCAAGACTCTGATGGCCTGGGGAAAGAAGCTGAGCCGAAGTCTCTCTGTCCTAGTTGCTGGTGTTCGCAGGCGTTTGTCTGACCGCAGCAGCTTGAACAGGCTGTTGTTGGGGTGGTGAGGGTCTTTCATTATACTGCAGGCTCTGGATTTGCACCTCTTGTTATATAAGACCTGCAGGGGTGGTACTGCAATAGCCGTAGTATGCTCAGCTGAGCGCACCACTCTCTGTAGGGCATTCTTGTCCTGTGCCGTGCTGTTTCCATACCCGCATAAATGCTCTTCTCACACTGTGTTCCGTCAATGAGAGAGTGGCCCCCCCCCCCCTCCACGACAGCCGGTGCGTCAGTGACGTTGTTAGCCGGTGAGCTAGCATTGCTACTGTTTGCACCGAACCGTGCGTAAAAGGAGTTGAGTTGATCCGCGAGAGAAGCGTCGGCACTCCCCATTGAGGGGGCACTGACTTTGTAGTCAGTTATCATCCGTAGCCCTCGCCATAAGCCTCTTGTGTCATTCTGGGCCATTTGTGCCTCCATCTTGTCAGCGTATGACCTCTTAGCACGTTTTACAGCCTTGCGCAGAGTATACTGTAGCCTTATACTCTTCCATGTTTCCTGACGCTCTGCCCAGGTTATAAGCAGTGGTGCGAGCGTTCAGAGCCACTCGGATAGTATTGTCAACCCACGGTTTCTGGTTCGGGAAGACCCTCACTTTCTTCGTGGGTACAATGCTATCCGCTAATGTTGTTATGAAACTGATAACAACATCAGCGAACTCACTGACGTCACTTGCGCTTGACTGAAACATCAGCCAGTCGACGTCATCAAGTGCGTCCTGTAGCGTGGTGATGATACCCGATATAGGCTCCTGTAGAGTCAGAGCTGTACAAATAGAATTGGATGTGGCAAATGATCTAGTAGTGCGTTGTTATGGCTTCTAAACAGAGACGTCCCAGTGGTTAATGGAGTGTGCAACTGCTGTCAGACAGCGATCCAGTTTAAGCACATGAGCAGGCAGAGTGCACCCGTTCATGGCAGGAATGTTGGCTACATTCTCCTTTAAAAAGTTATCTAGTTACTTTACTGATTGCTTGATTATCAAAGTAACTTAGTTACTTTGAATGTAACTAGGTTACGAAGTCGTCGTCGTCTCCCCTGCTGCTGCCACAACATAAGAATGACAACAGTTTTTTTTTATTTTTTATACTTTATTGAAAGTGCATAATGTCATAAATCATGATTGGCTGCAGGCGGCTGAGTGGCGCAGTGGGCAAGGCGCTCGCCACTAACGCAGGATATGCTGGTATCGAGCCCAGCTCTCTGCGTTGCTACCGGCTTGGCCGGCCGTCATACTAACACAATTGGCAGTGTTAGAGGGTGGGAAAGCCGGTGGGTGGGGATTGGACGTTGTGGACAGCGACTCCTACAGGTCGGTTGGGTGACGCCTGTACAGCAGAAACAGGAAGTATCGGGGGCAGCGTGAGCCTCCCACGCGTTACTCCTCGCCACTGAGAGTTCGAGCTGTCTGGTGAAAAGATGCGACAGGCTGCCTCCTCGTGTACCGGAGGGGACACGTGATGCAAAGGCTTCTATCCTCACTACAGCCGACCAGTGGGAGGCATAGTCTAGCAACGTTCAAGACAGGGGAGGGAAGAATTGGAAAAATACGAAATTGGGATGGGAGAATTGGGATGAAAATAAGGAGAAAAAGTGGATAAAAAAAAATTATCATGATTGGCTGCTCAGACAGGTCATCATGAGACGTCATCAGCCATCAGGCCATATAAGGTCACAGCTGTCCACTGCTCAGGCACTCTAGGACGCCTATTGCTTATTAACAGCGGAGGAGTGCGCCGAATGCTTCCGCGTTTTCCCTGATTGGCTGCGACACGCCCCGCGGCAGGCGCGGCAACCGCCGAGCGGAGCAGCAGAGCTTGCGGCATTATTTAGCCGTAAACCGCCATGATTCTCATTTGAAGCTTAGCTCACCTGGCAGCGCGGCGGTCCTGCGGTCCTGCAGTCTGTTGGTTTCAAGTTCGAATCCCATCAATTTTTTTTTTTTTAACGTGTATTCTTTCGCCGGTTAAGGTTAGGCATGGTTAAGGTTAAGGTTAAGGTTAGGCATTGTTTCGGAGTTGGTTAAGGTTAGAAAGGTTAAGTTTAGGCGCTGTTAAGGAGCTGGTTAAGGTTAGCGTTTGTCTTAGAGAATGGCAATAGACAGCCTATTTCCGCACTGCCGCTCTCTCGCGCTGCCGCGGTCACATGGTCACATTGTCACATTCTTGCACTCCTCCGCTGTTAAAAAGCAACACGCCTCTAGGACAGTGGTTCCCAATCTAAATAAAATTTAGTAAAACCGTTGTGTAATATAAAACATGGTATTATAGTTTGTTATTCTCATGTGTATGTGGCTGTGTGCGTGCGTGCGTGAGCGCACGTCCAATCTCCGGTCTAGCTGACTGTACCCCTGGCTCTCTTATCATCAGCATTATGAGATAGTAGGGCTGACCCCTATTAGTTGATTAGTCGACCAATCGGTCGACAGGAGCCGTAGTCGACTAAAACAAATAATAAATAATAAAAAATTATAAAACATTTTTTTTTTATTTTTTTTTAGCATTCTTTCCAAAAGAAAAGAGGCCTCTAACGCTAATGGCACGCATACCAGAGGCTAAATGCCTACGAAAACAGGCACAGAGGCACTGAAAGAGGATTGCACCCATCTAATGAACACACGTAGACTAGACAAATATCAAGATGTATCCATCAGTGGACCAATTGCATGCTTTTGCAGAGGACAAGAAGCCTTCAGTTGACTCCTTCAGACATTAAGCACCCCCACAGCCCAAATGGAACAAAAAAAAAAAAAAAAAAAACGATTAGGCTATGCTTTTATTTAAATTATTTAATTTTTTGACTAATAGTCGACTAACGGCACATTTTGGCCAATCATAGTCGACTATCCAAATCCTTAGTCGGGGACAGCCCTATGAGATAGTAACTAAATAGTAACGCACAGCCACTTGGAAAAGTAACTGTAATCAGATTACTGGCTTGTAAAAAGTAACAAGTTAGATGACTATTTACTGAAAAAAGTTATCAGATTAGAGTAACTAGTTACTTAGTAACTAGTTACTGGCATCACTGCCTGCTGCACAGCAGCACTAGCAGGCTAACATTCGACACTGGTGCAAAATACAACCCTCATAGTTTTAAAGCGCCACTAGGTGAGTACAGCCACATTGGAATGACATTTATTTTGTCTATTCATCTTTTTTGAAAACTCTATTCAGCTGCTTCTGAGTCCACTTCCCCCTAATAATGTTCCATTTCCGCCTCTGCTCCCCGTCTGCTCTAGGTGTTAGCGTTCCAATTTAAAATTTTGGGGCACAGCTAGCTCAGGTCGTGCACCTTGGTTTCAATAGGGAATGCTGACATAACATACCCTTAGGGGGAAACTGAAAGAAATATTTTTGCCTCCGTATGTCACGTGTCCAATAAAAGAAAATAACCAACTAAGATGAGAAATGCCTTTGTGATCCCCTTAAGCCTTAGGTGTTGTGGGTTTAATACAATAACACACCTGATAACATCATATGCACCATCCAACCCCTGTACCTTTTACATGGTTTCTGAGTAAGTGCACCATCCCAGATTATAGGGGCACACTGTAAAAAAGAAAACATACGGTTATCCTATAACCATAGTTATATGAGTATAGCGAGCGCTCTGCGCTCAAGTGGAACATATCCTATATCAGTCTAATACTGAATAAATTTCTTCACATGTACACACCCATCCGCCTGGCCACACCCCCATCCGCTCCTCTACATAAGCGGGGATGTGGCCATACTAACAGCTCCTTCCCAAGTCTTTCACCACCGAAGGCGAAGACCACAGGGTCCTCAGTGAGTCCAGCGCAGAGCACTCGCTATACTCATATAACTATGGTTATAGGATAACAGTATGTTATATAGCGTATAGCTTACACTCTGCGCTCAAGTGGAACACAGGAGCTGAGCAGAGCGGAAGCTCGACAAATGTACCTGCTGAGGCATCCCACAACCATCAGAACCGGGGAGGACCCGAGCCCCCGGACCCCCCTAGTGGAGGACGGGAGGGAATCGGATCCGACTGTGCGAAGAGGGTTTAGCAACTCAAACGCACAGGGTGAGCAGATCGTGGGACTTACCTTCCCACAGAAGAACCCACGACTACACAGGCGCGCAACCCACATGCCACTAGGGAACGAACGGGAAGAAAAAAAAACCTGTTACAACCCCTAATATCACAGGGTCAAGGTCAAGAACACAACCCAGTGGCCAGGCCGTAGCAGCGGAGCGTGAAGGAGGACCCAGCCCAAGGAAGGGTCAGGACCCCCCGGAAAAAGGGGGCCTGGTGAGGCCAACGACGCCGCAACATCGAGACCCCACCAGGCGGTCACTAGTGACACCACCCCCCACATCGCCAGCGTATCGGACAGGGCCCATCCAAGAGCAGGCCCTTCCCCCCTACAGCACGCCGCCCTGCACCATGTCGCAGCCTCCACACAAAAAAACCCACCCTCTAGAGGGGCCGAGGCAGAGAAGGCTGACACAATTGGCAGACGTCATAAAGGGTGCAGGGGCACACTCGCAGGCAGACGGGGTCAAGCCCCGGCCTAACCCGAGAGTCGATTTCGCTACCAACACACCTGCAAACCAACCATCACCTAACAGGAGGTGGTTGTTCCTATAACCCCCCCAAGAAAAAACTCCAAAACACAACTGCGGGTATATACCGGCTATACAGCAGTACAAGTGTTTCAGTTCTCAAGAAGGGGTTAACCCAGGCCAACAGGTCGACGATAACGAGTCCGGACCTGGGCCCGGCGGACCGGGACGTACACAGGGATGCCAGAGGGGTACAAGAACCACCTCAACAGCCCCCTCCCAGCCCCACCAAGCAGGAGAAGAGAGGGCCGAAAAAAGAATGGAGAAGGACAAGGCTCCTTTAGCACAGCGCAAGGTACAACACAATATGGATCAAGCTATAGTGAAGGATAACACGCAGTGACATAACCACGAACACCTCCATCACATCAACCCCTGCAACGCCCGGGCCGACCCGGCATTTTCCCCCCCGAAAAAGCATGTGAAGAAATGTATTCAGTATTAGACTGATATAGGATATGTTCCACTTGAGCGCAGAGCGTGAGCTATACGCTATATAACTGTAAATGTCTGGCAGCAACGGTTGCCAAATACTTACTGTCAAATTACAGTAATATCAAATACTTGTAATTTAAGTAAATGTAATTTACAGATTACAACCTTTATTTAATGGTTAATATTTTGATAAAAGCTAATTTCCTGTATTTTTATGGCATTTACACTTAAAGTAGAAAAACTAAATTAATCTGTAAAATAATACAGTGAATTTCCCGTGAATTATTATTTATTTTTACAGTGTAGGGGTATACAGTAGGGGCTATTTGACAACAAGTCAAGTCAAGTGTTCCTTTATTAATCGCCTCAGGGTTTTCCCTGTTTAAGAAGCAACACGGGGCAGAGCACCATCAGCAGTGGGCTTCCTTTGGTCCAGAATGTTTATTGACTCGTCCCGAATCTTTCTGACAGAGAAAAATAAATATATAATAACACTTCCGACCAACCGGTCCCTCGCTGCTACCTGTGTGTGGAGGGAGTGACATTGGGGACGCTCTGCTAGGAGAACAGCTGTCTCACTGTGCTGAACTGCTGCAGGAGCCTGGCTGTCTTACTGAACTGAACTGAACTGCTGCAGGAGCCTGGCTGCCTTACTGAACTGCTGTCTCACTGAACTGAACTGCTGCAGGAGCCTGGCTGTCTCACTGAACTGAACTGCTGCAGGAGCCTGGCTGTCTTACTGAACTGAACTGAACTGCTGCACGAGCCTGGCTGTCTCACTGAACTGAACTGCTGCAGGAGCCTGGCTGCCTTACTGAACTGCTGTCTCACTGAACTGAACTGCTGCAGGAGCCTGGCTGTCTCACTGAACTGAACTGCTGCAGGAGCCTGGCTGTCTTACTGAACTGAACTGAACTGCTGCACGAGCCTGGCTGTCTCACTGAACTGAACTGCTGCAGGAGCCTGGCTGTCTTACTGAACTGAACTGAACTGCTGCACGAGCCTGGCTGTCTCACTGAACTGCTGTCTCACTGAACTGCTGTCTCACTGAACTGCTGCCTCACTGAACTGCTGCCTCACTGAACTGCTGCCTCACTGAACTGAACTGCTGCAGGAGCCTGGCTGCCTCACTGAACTGCTGTCTCACTGAACTGCTGTCTCACTGAACTGCTGTCTCACTGAACTGCTGTCTCACTGAACTGCTGCCTCACTGAACTGCTACCTCACTGAACTGCTGTCTCACTGAACTGCTGTCTCACTGAACTGCTGCCTCACTGAACTGCTGCCTCACTGAACTGCTGCCTCACTGAACTGCTGTCTCACTGAACTGCTGCCTCACTGAACTGCTGTCTCACTGAACTGCTGCCTCACTGAACTGCTGCCTCACTGAACTGCTGCCTCACTGAACTGCTGTCTCACTGAACTGCTGCCTCACTGAACTGCTGCCTCACTGAACTGCTGTCTCACTGAACTGCTGTCTCACTGAACTGCTGCCTCACTGAACTGCTGTCTCACTGAACTGCTGTCTCACTGAACTGCTGCCTCACTGAACTGCTGTCTCACTGAACTGCTGCCTCACTGAACTGCTGTCTCACTGGGCTGTTGACACCAGAAGTGCATTTCTCTGCACACGTCTTCACACAGGCATAGTAGAGGGGTCAATCCTGCAGGATCATGTATCTCAGGCTGGGAACATGAGTCTATGCACAATCCAACAAAGCTGGGGATACGCAGGCCAGCTAAAGGTATAATTGCGCCTGCATGTTGGCTGAATTATTTATTTGATTTATTTGTACCTTTAGGCACTGAGAAAAGGCATTTCCCAGTGTGTCATATTTGGTTCCAACACATCGTGATGGGAGAGCAAAGAAAGTCTCACTCGAGGTTAGAGTGTCAGAGGATGTCAGAGGAGGGGGGGGGGGGGGGGGGGGGGGCAGGGAGTGGAGGTCGCACCTGAATAAGACATTGGTCCTGATACATGGAGGGGAGTTACCACGGTGTTGATTATTATGCCAGGATCATGTGGGAGAATATGCGGCAAGGGAGCTGCCAGCCTTAGCTCATTAGCTAATTATGGCACATTTACATTGATGTGGAAACTGAAGATGTTGATTAATGTGCACTGTCCCTGGGTAACAAATAAATACATAACTTAACTTAACTTAACTTCTATTCTATTCTATTCTTCTATGAAGGAGCTCGATAGCATATCTAAAATCACTAAAGCTACAGCGTATGTGTTAAGGCTCTCACATAGTCGGGCGGAACGTACGCGGACCCGACTCCGCGCTGCATGTCCGCAGTCGTTTGAGCTTTCATAGTCGAGCGGACCTCCGCGTACCAATTTCCTACATGTCTCGCGCCAGTTTACTACATTTGCCACAATTTTCTCATGCTGTTTACACTCTCTGTCATGGCGTCGTCATCCGATGTCACAATAAAGAGTCTAGGTTATCTCCGTTTCCAAGATTTCAAAATAAAACTGGCAGTTTTACACACTTCATTTAGAAAAGCCATTCAAACTTCTCAAGTTTCTTCAGATAATGAAAAAAAAAACATGGTCCAAATGTATATGAATTGGAATGGATGACGATTAGCGATAGTAAAACAAAATCTAGCGGCGCGGACGTCCGCGTGGTTAGAAAATTGGAGCTTCGCACTTTGAGTCCGCTTTGAGTCCGCTTTGAGTCCGCTTTGAGTCCGCTTTGAGTCCGCTTTGAGTCCGCTTTGAGTCCGCTTGGAGTCCGCTTTGAGTCCGCTTTGAGTCCGCTTTGAGTCCGCTTTGAGTCCGTTTTGAGTCCGCTTTGAGTCCGCTTTGAGTCCGCTTTGAGTCCGCTTGGAGTCCGCCTTGAGTCCGCTTTGAGTCCGTTTTGAGTCCGCTTTGAGTCCGCTTTGAGACCGCTTTGAGTACGCTTTGAGTCCGCTTTGAGTCCGCTTTGAGTCCGTTTTGAGTCCGCTTTGAGTCCGCTTTGAGTCCGCTTTGAGTCCGCTTGGAGTCCGCTTTGAGTCCGCTTTGAGTCCGCTTTGAGTCCACTTGGAGTCCGCTTTGAGACCGCTTTGAGTCCGCTTTGAGTCCGCTTTGAGTCCGCTTTGAGTCCGCTTTGAGTCCGCCTTGAGTCCGCTTTGAGTCCGCTTTGAGTCCGCTTTGAGTACGCTTTGAGTACGCTTTGAGTCCGCTTTGAGTCCGCTTTGAGTCCGCTTTGAGTCCGCTTTGAGTCCGCTTTGAGTCCGCTTTGAGTCCGCTTTGAGTCCGCTTTGAGTCCGCTTTGAGTCCGCTTTGAGTCCGCTTTGAGTACGCTTTGAGTCCGCTTTGACTCCGCTTTGACTCCGCTTTGACTCCGCTTTGAGTCCGCTTTGAGTCCGCTTTGAGTCCGCTTTGAGTCCGCTTTGAGTCCGCTTTGAGTCCGCTTTGAGTCCGCTTTGAGTCCGCTTGGAGTCCGCTTTGAGTCCGCTTTGAGTCCGCTTTGAGTCCGCTTTGAGTCCGCTTTGAGTCCGCTTTGAGTCCGCTTTGAGTCCGCACGCACCTCCACGGAGTCCGGCCCGACTATGGGAGGGCCTTTAGAGTCCCTGTGATCTAAAATCACTAAAGCTACAGCGTATGGGTTCGAGTCCCTGTGATCTAAAATCACTAAAGCTACAGCGTATGGGTTCGAGTCCCTGTGATCTAAAATCACTAAAGCTACAGCGTATGGGTTCGAGTCCCTGTGATCTAAAATCAATAAAGCTACAGCACTACACTATTGCACAATTTTGCTACTCTTTTATCATTTTAAAATGTTCTATATTATGTGTGATGATCGAGCCATAAACAGGGAGGCCTGTTGGGATGTTGGATCCTAATGTGAAAAACTGTGATTTTATATGTCTGCTCATTTTACCCTTGCTATTATTTTACTTATTTTTACTTTTATCTCTACGCCCCACTATCCACTGGGTGCATACTATAACCTTTATCATGTTTTGTAACAGATTACAGAAGCCTATTGGAACGTGAGGTTCTGCTATGATTTGATTAATATATCTGCATTATTTTATCCCAGGGGAGCTAGTGGGCGATGGGGAAGAAGAACAATGGCGAGACTAGACTAGATAGAGATGCAGTGATATCCAAGGGAGGAGAGGGTGAGATCAGATATTAGATATTATGCTTGTAGTCCGGGAGGGAGAGGTCAGAGGGCCAGTGTCTGGAGGTTCTGGGTGTGTGAGAGAAACTAAAGGTTGTGGATAAGGCTGCAGATGCGGCGGAGTTCTCTGATGTTATCAGGGTCTCTGTGGGAGGCTGCAGGATTCTTTTTAAAGTTATGAAGTCTGCCTTCTTGACGGCTGAAAAAAAGAATACTCATGACAAAAGTATTGAGAGTCCAATATGACTTTGAGTTTCAAAAGATTCAATACAATACAATCCGAGCGGGTCCGGATCAAGAATTACAATCAACATCATATTTATACATTTGAACAAGCTCCTCCTCTTTCTATGAGGTGTAACTGTCTCCAGTGACTGAAAGCTTTACCATCTGCGACATTCTTAAGACACGTATCTTATTTGCTCAAACCTAAAAATATAGGTGTCCTAGATGTTTTATGTACACAGGCTCCAAACATTGAAACTGGCTGTAGCTATGTCCTTTAATCATTAGCATATGTTGGCCTTTAAAACGCTGACTCTATTGAATGGTTGTATTGTCGATACCTGAACATGTGCCAAGGAATTTGTTTACATTTATGTACCGGATGGTATCGTGAAGCGCAGTCACGAAGGGCTGGGGTGAGTAGCGGTGCTATGGGTTAAACTCACTCTCACCCTCAAAAGACGCATTGACACGTTACAAAGTAGTAAGTTCACTTCTTGGTATAGCGGTCTGTGTTGTTGCCCGCGGCGTGGGAGACCCGGGTTCGAAACTCCCTCGGAGCATCGAAGTTTAAGGTGACGATGTGACAACCGTTGCATTCATATGTAAGCTAGTTCGAAGATATATACCACAGTATATTTGTGGGCAGGTAGCGGAGGTCGGCAGTGTTGCTCCTCAATTGGTGTGGGTGGCCGACGTTGGTAGAAAGCACACGGTGAGTGGGGTATTGGTAAATATAAAACCTTGTGGATTCTGGTCAATATAAAACCTTTCTGGATTCTGGTAAATATAAAACCTTGTGGATTCTGGTAAATATAAAACCTTTCTGGATTCTGGTAAATAGAAAACCTTTCTGGATTCTGGTAAATAGAAAACCTTTCTGGATTCTGGTAAATAGAAAACCTTTCTGGATTGTAAAAGTAAATTTTTCATAATGCACACATCATCTACCGATGACCGTGTACAAACATAATATAATGTTATAAGAGGACAAAAAAAAACACATAACTGTAACTGTAATATAATTACTATTTTGGAAATTGTAAAGCCTTACTTTACCCGTTACTGGGAAAGTAATACAAATCACAGTAACGCATTAGTAAGTAACGCGTTAGTAAGCAGGCAGACACACACTCAATGGCCTGTCATTTCTTATTCAACATACAACAGTTTACTATACGCTCATTGGTAAGGCTGAGACGATATGCCATTTGGAAGAATCGATAAATCGGGACAAAATTATCAATAAATATAGATTT
>NC_140175.1:101705961-101745961 GCF_963971535.1 Notolepis coatsorum
GTCTCTCTGCTGGTAGGCTCCTTGTCTCTCTGCTGGTAGGCTCCTTGTCTCTGCTGGTAGGCTCCTTGTCTCTCTGCTGGTAGGCTCCTTGTCTCTCTGCTGGTAGGCTCCTTGTCTCTGCTGGTAGGCTCCTTGTCTCTGCTGGTAGGCTCCTTGTCTCTGCTGGTAGGCTCCTTCTCTCTGCTGGTAGGCTCCTTGTCTCTCTGCTGGTAGGCTCCTTGTCTCTCTGCTGGTAGGCTCCTTGTCTCTCTGCTGGTAGGCTCCTTGTCTCTCTGCTGGTAGGCTCCTTGTCTCTGCTGGTAGGCTCCTTCTCTCTGCTGGTAGGCTCCTTGTCTCTGATGGTAGGCTCCTTGTCTCTCTGCTGGTAGGCTCCTTGTCTTTCTGCTGGTAGGCTCCTTGTCTCTCTGCTGGTAGGCTCCTTGTCTCTGCTGGTAGGCTCCTTGTCTCTGCTGGTAGGCTCCTTGTCTCTGCTGGTAGGCTCCTTGTCTCTCTGCTGGTAGGCTCCTTGTCTCTCTGCTGGTAGACTCCTTGTCTCTGCTGGTAGGCTCCTTGTCTCTGCTGGTAGGCTCCTTGTCTCTGCTGGTAGGCTCCTTGTCTCTGCTGGTAGGCTCCTTGTCTCTCTGCTGGTAGACTCCTTGTCTCTGCTGGTAGGCTCCTTGTCTCTCTGCTGGTAGATTCCTTGTCTCTGATGGTAGAATCCTTGTCTCTCTGCTGGTAGGCTCCTTGTCTCTGCTGGTAGGCTCCTTGTCTCTCTGATGGTAGGCTCCTTGTCTCTCTGCTGGTAGGCTCCTTGTCTCTGCTGGTAGGCTCCTTGTCTCTCTGCTGGTAGGCTCCTTGTCTCTGCTGGTAGGCTCCTTGTCTCTCTGCTGGTAGGCTCCTTGTCTCTGCTGGTAGGCTCCTTGTCTCTGCTGGTAGGCTCCTTGTCTCTGCTGGTAGGCTCCTTGTCTCTGCTGGTAGGCTCCTTGTCTCTCTGCTGGTAGGCTCCTTGTCTCTCTGCTGGTAGGCTCCTTGTCTCTCTGCTGGTAGGCTCCTTGTCTCTCTGCTGGTAGGCTCCTTGTCTCTCTGCTGGTAGGCTCCTTGTCTCTGCTGGTAGGCTCCTTGTCTCTCTGCTGGTAGGCTCCTTGTCTCTGCTGGTAGGCTCCTTGTCTCTGCTGGTAGGCTCCTTGTCTCTCTGCTGGTAGAATCCTTGTCTCTCTGCTGGTAGGCTCCTTGTCTCTCTGCTGGTAGGCTCCTTGTCTCTCTGCTGGTAGGCTCCTTGTCTCTCTGCTGGTAGGCTCCTGTCTCTCTGCTGGTAGGCTCCTTGTCTCTGCTGGTAGGCTCCTTGTCTCTGCTGGTAGGCTCCTTGTCTCTCTGCTGGTAGGCTCCTTGTCTCTCTGCTGGTAGGCTCCTTGTCTCTGCTGGTAGGCTCCTTGTCTCTCTGCTGGTAGGCTCCTTGTCTCTGCTGGTAGGCTCCTTGTCTCTGCTGGTAGGCTCCTTGTCTCTGCTGGTAGGCTCCTTGTCTCTGCTGGTAGGCTCCTTGTCTCTCTGCTGGTAGGCTCCTTGTCTCTCTGCTGGTAGACTCCTTGTCTCTCTGCTGGTAGACTCCTTGTCTCTCTGCTGGTAGGCTCCTTGTCTCTCTGCTGGTAGGCTCCTTGTCTCTGCTGGTAGGCTCCTTGTCTCTCTGCTGGTAGGCTCCTTGTCTCTCTGCTGGTAGGCTCCTTGTCTCTGCTGGTAGGCTCCTTGTCTCTGCTGGTAGGCTCCTTGTCTCTGCTGGTAGGCTCCTTCTCTCTGCTGGTAGGCTCCTTGTCTCTCTGCTGGTAGGCTCCTTGTCTCTCTGCTGGTAGGCTCCTTGTCTCTGCTGGTAGGCTCCTTGTCTCTGCTGGTAGGCTCCTTGTCTCTGCTGGTAGGCTCCTTGTCTCTCTGCTGGTAGGCTCCTTGTCTCTCTGCTGGTAGGCTCCTTGTCTCTCTGCTGGTAGGCTCCTTGTCTCTCTGCTGGTAGGCTCCTTGTCTCTCTGCTGGTAGGCTCCTTGTCTCTGCTGGTAGGCTCCTTGTCTCTCTGCTGGTAGGCTCCTTGTCTCTGCTGGTAGGCTCCTTGTCTCTGCTGGTAGGCTCCTTGTCTCTCTGCTGGTAGGCTCCTTGTCTCTCTGCTGGTAGGCTCCTTGTCTCTCTGCTGGTAGGCTCCTTGTCTCTCTGCTGGTAGGCTCCTTGTCTCTCTGCTGGTAGGATCCTGTCTCTCTGCTGGTAGGCTCCTTGTCTCTGCTGGTAGGCTCCTTGTCTCTGCTGGTAGGCTCCTTGTCTCTCTGCTGGTAGGCTCCTTGTCTCTCTGCTGGTAGGCTCCTTGTCTCTCTGCTGGTAGGCTCCTTGTCTCTGCTGGTAGGCTCCTTGTCTCTCTGCTGGTAGGCTCCTTGTCTCTGCTGGTAGGCTCCTTGTCTCTGCTGGTAGGCTCCTTGTCTCTGCTGGTAGGCTCCTTGTCTCTGCTGGTAGGCTCCTTGTCTCTCTGCTGGTAGGCTCCTTGTCTCTCTGCTGGTAGACTCCTTGTCTCTCTGCTGGTAGGCTCCTTGTCTCTCTGCTGGTAGGCTCCTTGTCTCTCTGCTGGTAGGCTCCTTGTCTCTGCTGGTAGGCTCCTTGTCTCTCTGCTGGTAGGCTCCTTGTCTCTCTGCTGGTAGGCTCCTTGTCTCTGCTGGTAGGCTCCTTGTCTCTGCTGGTAGGCTCCTTGTCTCTGCTGGTAGGCTCCTTGTCTCTCTGCTGGTAGGCTCCTTGTCTCTCTGCTGGTAGGCTCCTTGTCTCTCTGCTGGTAGGCTCCTTGTCTCTGCTGGTAGGCTCCTTGTCTCTCTGCTGGTAGGCTCCTTGTCTCTGCTGGTAGGCTCCTTGTCTCTGCTGGTAGGCTCCTTGTCTCTCTGCTGGTAGGCTCCTTGTCTCTCTGCTGGTAGGCTACTTCTCTCTGCTGGTAGGCTCCTTGTCTCTGCTGGTAGGCTCCTTGTCTCTCTGCTGGTAGGCTCCTTGTCTCTCTGATGGTAGGCTCCTTGTCTCTCTGCTGGTAGGCTCCTTGTGTCTGCTGGTAGGCTCCTGTCTCTCTGCTGGTAGGCTCCTTGTCTCTGATGGTAGGCTCCTTGTCTCTCTGCTGGTAGGCTCCTTGTCTCTGCTGGTAGGCTCCTTGTCTCTCTGCTGGTAGGCTCCTTGTCTCTGCTGGTAGGCTCCTTGTCTCTGCTGGTAGGCTCCTTGTCTCTGCTGGTAGGCTCCTTGTCTCTCTGCTGGTAGGCTCCTTGTCTCTCTGCTGGTAGGCTCCTTGTCTCTCTGCTGGTAGGCTCCTTGTCTCTCTGCTGGTAGGCTCCTTGTCTCTGCTGGTAGGCTCCTTGTCTCTGCTGGTAGGCTCCTTGTCTCTGCTGGTAGGCTCCTTGTCTCTCTGCTGGTAGGCTCCTTGTCTCTCTGCTGGTAGGCTCCTTGTCTCGCTGCTGGTAGGCTCCTTGTCTCTCTGCTGGTAGGCTCCTTGTCTCTCTGCTGGTAGGCTCCTTGTCTCTGCTGGTAGGCTCCTTGTCTCTCTGCTGGTAGGCTCCTTGTCTCTGCTGGTAGGCTCCTTGTCTCTCTGCTGGTAGGCTCCTTGTCTCTGATGGTAGGCTCCTTGTCTCTCTGCTGGTAGGCTCCTTGTCTCTGCTGGTAGGCTCCTTGTCTCTCTGATGGTAGGCTCCTTGTCTCTCTGCTGGTAGGCTCCTTGTCTCTGCTGGTAGGCTCCTTGTCTCTCTGCTGGTAGGCTCCTTGTCTCTGCTGGTAGGCTCCTTGTCTCTCTGCTGGTAGGCTCCTTGTCTCTGCTGGTAGGCTCCTTGTCTCTGCTGGTAGGCTCCTTGTCTCTGATGGTAGGCTCCTTGTCTCTCTGCTGGTAGGCTCCTTGTCTCTCTGCTGGTAGGCTCCTTGTCTCTCTGCTGGTAGGCTCCTTGTCTCTGATGGTAGGCTCCTTGTCTCTCTGCTGGTAGGCTCCCTGTCTCTCTGATGGTAGGCTCCTTGTCTCTCTGCTGGTAGGCTCCTTGTCTCTGCTGGTAGGCTCCTTGTCTCTCTGCTGGTAGGCTCCTTGTCTCTGATGGTAGGCTCCTTGTCTCTCTGCTGGTAGGCTCCTTGTCTCGCTGCTGGTAGGCTCCTTGTCTCTCTGCTGGTAGGCTCCTTGTCTCTCTGCTGGTAGGCTCCTTGTCTCTGCTGGTAGGCTCCTTGTCTCTCTGCTGGTAGGCTCCTTGTCTCTGCTGGTAGGCTCCTTGTCTCTCTGCTGGTAGGCTCCTTGTCTCTGATGGTAGGCTCCTTGTCTCTCTGCTGGTAGGCTCCTTGTCTCTGCTGGTAGGCTCCTTGTCTCTCTGATGGTAGGCTCCTTTTCTCTCTGCTGGTAGGCTCCTTGTCTCTGCTGGTAGGCTCCTTGTCTCTCTGCTGGTAGGCTCCTTGTCTCTGCTGGTAGGCTCCTTGTCTCTCTGCTGGTAGGCTCCTGTCTCTCTGCTGGTAGGCTCCTTGTCTCTGCTGGTAGGCTCCTTGTCTCTGCTGGTAGGCTCCTTGTCTCTCTGCTGGTAGGCTCCTTGTCTCTCTGCTGGTAGGCTCCTTGTCTCTCTGCTGGTAGGCTCCCTGTCTCTCTGATGGTAGGCTCCTTGTCTCTCTGCTGGTAGGCTCCTTGTCTCTGATGGTAGGCTCCTTGTCTCTCTGCTGGTAGGCTCCTTGTCTCTGATGGTAGCTCCTTGTCTCTCTGCTGGTAGGCTCCTTGTCTCTGCTGGTAGGCTCCTTGTCTCTCTGCTGGTAGGCTCCTTGTCTCTGCTGGTAGGCTCCTTGTCTCTGCTGGTAGGCTCCTTGTCTCTCTGCTGGTAGGCTCCTTGTCTCTCTGCTGGTAGGCTCCTTGTCTCTGCTGGTAGGCTCCTTGTCTCTCTGCTGGTAGGCTCCTTGTCTCTCTGCTGGTAGGCTCCTGTCTCTCTGCTGGTAGGCTCCTTGTCTCTGCTGGTAGGCTCCTTGTCTCTCTGCTGGTAGGCTCCTTGTCTCTCTGCTGGTAGGCTCCCTGTCTCTCTGATGGTAGGCTCCTTGTCTCTCTGCTGGTAGGCTCCTTGTCTCTGATGGTAGGCTCCTTGTCTCTCTGCTGGTAGGCTCCTTGTCTCTGATGGTAGGCTCCTTGTCTCTCTGCTGGTAGGCTCCTTGTCTCTCTGCTGGTAGGCTCCTTGTCTCTCTGCTGGTAGGCTCCTTGTCTCTGATGGTAGGCTCCTTGTCTCTCTGCTGGTAGGCTCCCTGTCTCTCTGATGGTAGGCTCCTTGTCTCTCTGCTGGTAGGCTCCTTGTCTCTGCTGGTAGGCTCCTTGTCTCTCTGCTGGTAGGCTCCTTGTCTCTGATGGTAGGCTCCTTGTCTCTCTGCTGGTAGGCTCCTTGTCTCTCTGCTGGTAGGCTCCTTGTCTCTCTGCTGGTAGGCTCCTTGTCTCTCTGATGGTAGGCTCCTTGTCTCTGCTGGTAGGCTCCTTGTCTCTCTGCTGGTAGGCTCCTTGTCTCTGCTGGTAGGCTCCTTGTCTCTCTGCTGGTAGGCTCCTTGTCTCTGCTGGTAGGCTCCTTGTCTCTCTGCTGGTAGGCTCCTTGTCTCTCTGCTGGTAGGCTCCTTGTCTCTCTGCTGGTAGGCTCCTTGTCTCTCTGCTGGTAGGCTCCTTGTCTCTCTGCTGGTAGGCTCCTTGTCTCTGCTGGTAGGCTCCTTGTCTCTCTGCTGGTAGGCTCCTTGTCTCTCTGCTGGTACGCTCCTTGTCTCTCTGCTGGTAGGCTCCTTGTCTCTGATGGTAGGCTCCTTGTCTCTCTGCTGGTAGGCTCCTTGTCTCTGCTGGTAGGCTCCTTGTCTCTGCTGGTAGACTCCTTGTCTCTCTGATGGTAGGCTCCTTGTCTCTGCTGGTAGGCTCCTTGTCTCTGCTGGTAGGCTCCTTGTCTCTCTGCTGGTAGGCTCCTTGTCTCTGCTGGTAGGCTCCTTGTCTCTCTGCTGGTAGGCTCCTTGTCTCTCTGCTGGTAGGCTCCTTGTCTCTCTGCTGGTAGGCTCCTTGTCTCTCTGCTGGTAGGCTCCTTGTCTCCGCTGGTAGACTCCTTGTCTCTCTGCTGGTAGGCTCCTTGTCTCTGCTGGTAGGCAGTGATGCAAAGTAATCTGATTACTGATTACTCCTTTAAAAAGTTATCTAGTTACTTTACTGATTACTTAAGTTACTTTGAAAGTAACTAGGTTACTAAGTCGTCGTCGTCCCCCCTGCTGCTGCCACAACATAATTATGACAACATTTTTTTTTTTTTCTTTTTTAATAATGCTTTATTGAAAGTGCATAATGTCATAAATCATGATTGGCTGCTCAGACAGGTCATCATGGGACGTCATCATCAGCCATCAGGCCATATAAGGTCATCACAGCTGTCCACCGCTCAGGCACTCTAGGACAGTGGTTCCCAAACTAAATAAAATAGAAAATGTATATAATATAATTTTTATTAAAAAATAAAATTGTAAAACCGTTGTGTAATATAAAACATGGTATTATAGTTTGTTATTCTCTCAAATTAGGCTCATCATTATGGGTAAATAGTGGCGCTTGTGCGTGATGACAGTTTTACTGACGCGCCTGCTCCTCTGCTCTGCACTTAAATAGTAACGCACAGCCACTTGGAAAAGTAACTGTAATCAGATTACTGGCTTGTAAATTAGATTACTATTTACTAAAAAAAGTAATCAGATTAGAGTAACTAGTTACTTAGTAACTAGTTACTGGCATCACTGCTTGTAGGCTCCTTGGCGTCGGCCACATCGGCGCCACTTTGACACTCAAGCATTCATTCTGTTTCAGGTTGAAGATAGTTCAGGCTCCTCAGAAGAACCCAGCGCTGCAGACAGCCGGCCTCTGAAACTCTGAAACTATACCGATATCGAGTGAGGTCATCACGCTTCAATAGGAGAGCTTAGAAGAACAGTGGAGGAGGCGGACCCAGACACATGCGCAGCCAATCCTCAGAGGAAAAGCTCGGGTCTCCCCAGAGAAGCTGGACCTGAGGTGACATCGTCCCATTTCATTGTATTATATAATTTTTTTTTTTTTAAAGAATCCTCTTCTCCTGCTCAAAGGTAATTGGATTTATGTTTTTGAGAATTTCTGAACATTGAATGGTATTTGAGTGTCTGTGAATGGTTCAAAGCAAAAGGTTAATGTCTAGACGACAGTCTCAGGAGGTAGAGCCATAGATATATATAAAGACTAGATGACTCACCCGCGCTGCTGGCCAACGGAGACCGACGTGACGTTGCCACATGGCGGCCATCTTGCCACAGGGTAGCACGCCCACTCATAACATGAATGTCTATAGTACATGTGTAATGGTTGTGACATCGTCACCTTAAACGCTGATGCCCAGAGGGAGTTTCGAACCCGCGGTCTGCCGCACCGCGGGTTCACAACATCGGAAGTCCATCGTGACTGCGCTTGACGGTACCATCCGTTACACATTTACTATTGAAATAACCATAGCTGCATAGCCACGTTAATAACGTTTGTAATAAACCAAACCGTTTGTAAATCCGTCAAGATTTCAGCGAGTTAAGAGTATTTTTGTTTGTGAAGATCACTCACCTTAAAGCACTGTAGCAAGATGGCCACCGGAGAACTCCGCCTTGCGCCATCTAGTCTTTATATATATCTATGGGTAGAGCAGTCATCTGATAATCCAGACGGTTCCCGGTTCGATTCCCGCTCCTCCCGGGCAGCATGTCGAAGTGTCCTTGAGCAAAACACTTAACCCCTAACTGCTCCCGATGAGCAGGTTGGCACCTTGCATGGTCGCCTCTGCCGTCGGAGTGTGAATGTGTGAGTGAACGGGTAAAATGTGAGGAACAAATTGGATACGACTTTGGATAAAAGCGCTATATAAATGCAGCCATTTACCATTTACCATTTAGACATGCAGCACTGTTACAAAAGATCAGAGACTGCCCTTGTGCGAATGCCTTGTCCTTGATAAATTGAAACACTCTGACTGTGAGTGACTTTCTTTAGCTATTGTGAAAGAAGGGGCGGGTGAATTCTTCAATACTTTTCCCTCCTACTCTGACAAAGCCTCAATCTCTCCAGAGAAAGCCTATAGTTATGACGGCTCCCTCCCCTTTCCCTCGAGTGTCCTTGAAGTGTTGCAGTGTTCCATCAAGACGCTTTGTGCCATAATAAGCAGAGCTGACTGTTGCAGTTTTTAAGCATCCGGCGCTCTCGATTTTGTTTCATGTGGGCTCTCTCTACTCCATCTCATTATCCTCTCTGTTTTCAACCAACATTCTACGTGGGCTATTACACACACAGTTGATTTTTACTACACCAATCTGGATCCTTACATGGGCTATTACTTCTTACGCAACCAAGCACACCGCAGGTGCACCCAATGCCTCAAGTCTTTTCCTTAAAGGAACACACCAACTTTTTGGGAAACTAGCTTATTTGCCATCTATCCTGGAGTTAGACAAGCAGATGCATACCCTTTTCTTCTCTGTGTATTCATTAGGCTTAGGGAACAGCCACACCGTTAGCCTAGCTTAGCGTCATTCACTGGAAGTAGGTGTGCCAGTGTAGCCTAGTTCCCAACAGTCACAAAATACACTCCAAATACAACTCCAAAACTTTCCTGTAAATGGACCGCTGGTAGGCTCCAGCCGATCAGAGGCTCCTGACAGTCCGGAGGTCTAACCTTAAACTCAGGGGGGGCCGTGCCTTTGCTGTCGCAGCCCCTGAACTGTGGACCATCATTCCCACCTCCATTAGGCTTGCCCCCTCGACAGATGCCTTCAAATCTAGACTCAAAACCCACTTCTACCTATTAGCTTTTCCCGATGTTCACTGACTCATGCCCTGTGTATTTGCCTGTGTCCTCCCGTAAAACTGAGATGTGATTGTTGTCTATATGTTGTCTAGATGTATCTATGTGTATCTACCCTCTGTACAGCACTTTGGTTGACCTGTGTCATGTTTAAATGTGCTCTATAAATAAATCTGATTGATTGATTGATGCAAGATGTAGCTGGAGAGTAAATAGTGGAGCTGATGTTGTAGATGCAGAACAAAATAGCACGCTGTCGATGAGACTTCTGCCCTGGGAAACAGCCTCTGTGTCATGGGCTTCCACGCCCCGGGGGTACTCCATCATCTAAAGCCCAGGTGTCTCTCCGTTACCTCATCGTGCCCCTATGAGATCTTCCCACAATCAATCCAGAGCCCTCCCACAGCTGTGGCACACTCATTCACTAATTAGTCCGTTTTCACGGTCCTTGGCACAGCCATGGGGGGGGAACAACAGGGTGATTGCTGGCGTGTGTCACAGGGGTTCAACTAAAGGCAGGGCTGCGTGAATACTTTCCCTAAGCGGGTTGTACTTCCAGGTGACTATCTAGGAGACCCAGAAGTAAGAGACCGAATCACAGAGAGGGGGGCTCCTTTATACCCAGGAAAGGGAGGGGGTGACCCACACCATAACATGGGTAGAGGGGACAAAGGAAGGACAAGCTCCTATTTCCCCCACAACACCCTAGCTGGTCAAAACCCACCTATCACAATC
The DNA here is from genome assembly GCF_963971535.1 of Notolepis coatsorum. NCBI lineage: Eukaryota > Metazoa > Chordata > Actinopteri > Aulopiformes > Paralepididae > Notolepis > Notolepis coatsorum. The sequence continues at coordinate 101,715,495 of NC_140175.1, forward strand.
AGAGTCACTCCCCTGTCAGAGTCACAGCGCACTCCCCTGTCAGAGTCACTCCCCTGTCAGAGTCACAGCTCACTCCCCTGTCAGAGTCACTCCCCTGTCAGAGTCACTCCCCTGTCAGAGTCACTCCCCTGTCAGAGTCACTCCCCTGTCAGAGTCACTCCCCTGTCAGAGTCACTCCCCTGTCAGAGTCACTCCCCTGTCAGAGTCAGAGTCACTCCCCTGTCAGAGTCACAGCTCACTCCCCTGTCAGAGTCACTCCCCTGTCAGAGTCACTCCCCTGTCAGAGTCACTCCCCTGTCAGAGTCACTCCCCTGTCAGAGTCACTCCCCTGTCAGAGTCAGAGTCACTCCCCTGTCAGAGTCACTCCCCTGTCAGAGTCACTCCCCTGTCAGAGTCACTCCCCTGTCAGAGTCACTCCCCTGTCAGAGTCACTCCCCTGTCAGAGTCACTCCCCTGTCAGAGTCAGAGTCACTCCCCTGTCAGAGTCAGAGTCACTCCCCTGTCAGAGTCACTCCCCTGTCAGAGTCACTCCCCTGTCAGAGTCACTCCCCTGTCAGAGTCACAGCTCACTCCCCTGTCAGAGTCACTCCCCTGTCAGAGTCACTCCCCTGTCAGAGTCACAGCTCACTCCCCTGTCAGAGTCACTCCCCTGTCAGAGTCACTCCCCTGTCAGAGTCACTCCCCTGTCAGAGTCACTTCCCTGTCAGAGTCACTCCCCTGTCAGAGTCACTCCCCTGTCAGAGTCACTCCCCTGTCAGAGTCAGAGTCACTCCCCTGTCAGAGTCACTCCCCTGTCAGAGTCACTCCCCTGTCAGAGTCACTCCCCTGTCAGAGTCACTCCCCTGTCAGAGTCACTCCCCTGTCAGAGTCACTCCCCTGTCAGAGTCAGAGTCACTCCCCTGTCAGAGTCAGAGCTCACTCCCCTGTCAGAGTCACAGCGCACTCCCCTGTCAGAGTCACTCCCCTGTCAGAGTCACTCCCCTGTCAGAGTCACTCCCCTGTCAGAGTCACTCCCCTGTCAGAGTCACTCCCCTGTCAGAGTCACTCTCCTGTCACAGCGCACTCCAGCCAGGGAGCAGTTGCCTCTTCTGCTCTGTTCAGTTATTTTTTTGTATCCACTTTTTCTCCTCATTTTTTCTATTTTTCTCCCATCCCAATTTTTGCCGTGCCAATTCTCCCCTCCCCTGTCTTGAACGTTGCTCGCATGTGCCCCCCACTGGCCGGTTTGTATAGGGAGGATAGAAGCCCGTCACATGTCCCCTCCGATACATGTGCAGGCAGCCAGTCGCATCTTTTCACCTGCCAGCGCGGACTCTCATTTGGCGAGGAGTAACGTGTGGGAGGCTCACACTGCCCCTGCCATTTTTCCTGTCTTTGCTGTGCAGGCGCCCCGACCGACTTGTAGGAGTCGCTGTTCACAACGTCCAGATTACCACCCTTCAACATCCAAACCCGCTAACTCTGCCAATTGAGTTAGTATGACGGCCGGCCCAAGCCGGAGGCAACGCCGACAGCCGGATTCGAACCCAGTGTCTCTTGCGTTCGTGACGAGCGCAATGTCCGCTGCACCACCCAGCCGCTTCTGTTCAGAAGGTTAACCCTTTACTATCACACTACAACCGTCGGTAGTGTGATAGTAAAGGGTTAACCTTCTGTAATGTGCCAGTGAACGGGTTAACCTGCTGTTGTGTGGCAGCGAAAGCGTTAACCTTATAAGATTTATAAGATTTGTTTATTAAGGACAATGCAAATTAATGAACATCATTTACATGTGTATGCATAACATCACAGCATGATAAGGACGTAAATATGCCGGGAATAGCACAGGGCTAATTTCCACCCGTAGTCCTAACATAAAACAAACACAAAACGGACCATACAACGTTCATTCATAAAAACTCATAAAAACTGACATCACTGACATGACCACACTAACATGACATTCAGTCAGTCAGTACAACATCACTAACATCCCTAATGAGTGCATATTTGGCTGTCTAACAGCCATTTCCTGAGTTGGCCCTTAAAGGTGGACAGGGTGGGACATTCCCTTAAGGGGACCGGAAGGCTGTTCCATGTTCCACTTCCCTTTATCGATAGAACATTTTTGATGAAGGCGGTCTTTCTAAAATGGACCTCACAATCCCCTCTGGTGTTTGACCTAGTGGCTAATCCAGTGTTCCTTTTCTCGTGGATAAACTCCTTGAGAGGGGGAGGGGCTAATCTGTGCAGGCATTTATATACAAAGCAGGAACTTTTATAACGTCTGAGGTTTTCAAAATGTAAAATTTGATACTTATCCAGGATTTTACAGTAGTGGTATGAGTACTGTTTCCTGTCATATACCTTCAATGCTCTGTTGTAAAGTTGTTCTATGGGTTTCATGGCTGTGGCCCCAGTAAATTACCAGTTTAGAAGGCAATATTCAACGTGGGAGAAGACCATACAGTGTAGGTATGTCTTTGCGGCTTCAAGTGTTAGGGAGGGCCGTATTTGTTTGAAGTGTATTGGCGCAGTGAAAGGGTTAACCATCTGGTAGTGCAGCAGTGAAAGGGTTAATAGAAGACATCTGCTCCGCAGCCTCGTGGTCGCCTCACTGGGTCCTTTCATCTGGTGTCACCTGGTGTTGGACCTGTCTGAGAGTTCTCTCTCTCACTCTGTCCTCCTCAGTGCTGTAGCTCCTCCTCCCCCACCCGGCTGTAGCTCCTCCTCCCCCACCCGGCTGTAGCTCCATCTAACTGAGGGGGTATTTTTAGGTCTTTTGTTTTTATGCATGAGAATCGTTTTTTTCCCAGTAAGCTTTTTCCATGAAAATAAATCCCCCTTTTTTTATATACTTTTTCTCCCATTTTAGCCGCCCAAATAAATCCCCTTTTGATGTCTTTGATATATCAGCCTTTCCATCTGACCTTAATAAAAAAATGTCCTATCGTATTATTAAAGAAAGTATTTGTAATGCTTACCTTCTGTTCCTCACGGAATATACAGTATGCCGCGACCCCCAGGTCACAAAGTGCATTGGTCTGTCCCAGGGGTGTAAAGTACTTGAGTAATTGTACTTTGTTACAATACTTAAGTACTGTGTTTGGGGATTTGTACTTTACTCGAGTATTATTAGGTTTGTATACTTGTACTTTTACTCGATTACATTTCAGAGAAAAAAAACATACCTTACTCCTTACATTTAAAATGCAGACCTAAACAAAGTACAAAGTACAAATCTCGCAGGTCCAACCATTTTAATTAGTATATTTGTTTCTCTTTCCGAACTAACGTTATTTAAAAACAGCCAATCAAATCCCCGTCAATGGAAAATTAACCCGCACATACCCATGCTGATTGGTCCTTGTGCAAGACTAGAGAGCTTTGATTAAACACCTGCTATCAGAAGTATAGACAGTCAGAGTGACGAGCCACAGAAGATGGCCACAAACGATAGTACGAGTGATGAAGAGGACAAAACGGAACATTTCATTGCCCCGGAATAAACCATTTTTTTACTTTAACTTTTTAGTACTCAAGTACATTTAATAGACACTTTTTTTTTTTTTACTCAAGTGTGTTTTTAGCCAGATTCTCTGACTTTTACTTGAGTATGATTTTGAGACGGTACCCATACTTTCACTTAAGTATAATTTCTGGGTACTTTTTACACCCTGAATGATATCAGATCACCACCATGCTAATCAGCGATGCTGAGCAGCTCCCTCCAGAGGCCAGTCTGTTGACACCTCCGCTATAACGCCCCGGGGTTCCTTCCTATGCCAACTCAGCATACAAACAGAATTGCCCTTTTCCAGAGACCTAGAAATACTACCATACCTTCACCCTGACCATCGACCTTTGACAAACACCGACCCACTCCTGTTTGTACAAGGCAAGAAGAGAGCAGGCCAGATATCTGAACCGTCCTGAGGCAGACATCAAATAGAATTTAAAGAATAAATAAATAAATAAATACAAATCCAGTCTTTTTAACCCATTCCTTAACCCTATGGTGAGTGAGTTTAGAAGTCCACAAGCTGCTAATGAGAGAGCACCAATACCTCCCTCCATCATGGGAAATCCCAAGCATATGCTATAACACACCTTAGTCTATACTAAACTAATAATACAATAATTATTTTTTATGAATTATAAAAATAATTATATTGTTTACACACCGTTTAATTTGTCCTCATATTTTTTATATTATGATCAAATGTTATTTATATTTATGTCGTTCTACAATTATTGGGGCTTCTAAGTGGCGTTCTGAATCGGGTGTTAATTTGACCATAATCTCTAGGCATTGTCTCTGCAACTCTTGTCCCCCTTCTCCTCTCCAGATTCAGATTCAGATTCCTTTATTAAGCCATTTGTGTAAAAAGACATTGGTAATTGTTGCGGGATTACAGTGTATGCATTTTTCATTTATTTTTTCACAGTAACAACAACACCAACACAATATATATATATATATATATATATATATATATATATATATATATATATATATATATATATATATATATATATATATATATATATATATATATATATATATATATATATATATATATAAAGTGTAAAGTGCAGAGTTCCAGTAAAGACCAGTGCAGTGCAATGTCATTGTGCCAGTGTCACTTGGGGGCGGAGGGGGGGCTGAGCTGAGGCATTGATCAGCCTGGCGGCTGAGGGGAAGAAGCTCAGTCTGTGACGAGCTTTCACAGCCTTTGGGATCCTCAGCCTTCTCCCCGAGGGGAGCAGGGTGAAGAGGCTGTGTCCGGGGTGGGAGGGGTCGGCCATGATCTTCCTCGCCCTCTTTAGCGCCCTGGAGTCGTGAAGGGACCTGAGGGAGGGCAGGGGACAGCCGATCACCCTCTCCGCGGAGCGAATCACCCGCTGCAGCTTGGCGAGATATTTTGCCGCTGCAGCGGGGAACCAGGAGATGATGGAGTGGGTGAGGATGGACTCAATGATGGCCGTGTAAAATTGGGCCATCATGGTCCTCGGCAGTTTGTATTTATTCAACTGCCGGAGGAAGAACATCCTCCCCTTTGAGCAGGCCTGTGATGTTAAGCTCCCATTTCAAGTCCCGGGAGATGGTCATCCACGGAGGCCACCTGGGTGCCTCCCAGTATGATGGGAGGGGGCAGGGCTGCTTTCCTCCTGAAGTCCAATCTCCGTTAGTTCCTTTAACCTTTTCACTGCCACACTACAGAAGGTTAACCCTTTCACCACCACCGTTAACCGTCTGTAGTGTGGTAGTGAAAAGGTTAACCTTCTGCGGCGCGGTAATAAAGGGTTAATAATGTGTTAACTTCCTGAGATACAGTAGACGCCGGCAGACAGATTAAGGACTCAAAGACCAGCACAGCATCATCAACGCACTGCCCACGCCTGGCTCCAGACAACTCCTCCAGTGTGTGCTTGTCTCCCATGTGTCTGCCTCATCATGGCAGCCATTGTGTGCCTGTCTTCTTGTCACTGTAGATTGTTCTCATTGAAGGCAGGCGACTGTAATGGTAATGGTCCCGGCTTCTACCTGGGTCTCTTTGAATGACTTGTAAAGTGACTCCTGTGGCTCTTGAGTGCAAAAACCTGAGCTGACTTCACTGTGTTCTTGCTGAGTAATGTAAGTTAGTACTCAATCCATTGTATATTTTGATAATTGTTTGTTCTTAATCAATCAGGCTCTGTGCAACCCCATTGGGTTTGACTTGAGCAGCCTGTGGTAATTAGTCCAATCAGTCAGAGGCAAAGCTTGTTAAATACATTTGCCTGTGCACACATTTCTCTAAAACCTGAGCTGACTTCACTGTGTTCTTGCTGAGTAATGTAAGTTAGTACTCAATCCATTGTATATTTTGATAATTGTTTGTTCTTAATCAATCAGGCTCTGTGCAACCCCATTGGGTTTGACTTGAGCAGCCTGTGGTAATTAGTCCAATCAGTCAGAGGCAAAGCTTGTTAAATACATTTGCCTGTGCACACATTTCTCTAAAACCTGAGCTGACTTCACTGTGTTCTTGCTGAGTAATGTAAGTTAGTACTCAATCCATTGTATATTTTGATAATTGTTTGTTCTTAATCAATCAGGCTCTGTGCAACCCCATTGGGTTTGACTTGAGCAGCCTGTGGTAATTAGTCCAATCAGTCAGAGGCAAAGCTTGTTAAATACATTTGCCTGTGCACACATTTCTCTAAAACCTGAGCTGACTTCACTGTGTTCTTGCTGAGTAATGTAAGTTAGTACTCAATCCATTGTATATTTTGATAATTGTTTGTTCTTAATCAATCAGGCTCTGTGCAACCCCATTGGGTTTGACTTGAGCAGCCTGTGGTAATTAGTCCAATCAGTCAGAGGCAAAGCTTGTTAAATACATTTGCCTGTGCACACATTTCTCTAAAACCTGAGCTGACTTCACTGTGTTCTTGCTGAGTAATGTAAGTTAGTACTCAATCCATTGTATATTTTGATAATTGTTTGTTCTTAATCAATCAGGCTCTGTGCAACCCCATTGGGTTTGACTTGAGCAGCCTGTGGTAATTAGTCCAATCAGTCAGAGGCAAAGCTTGTTAAATACATTTGCCTGTGCACACATTTCTCTAAAACCTGAGCTGACTTCACTGTGTTCTTGCTGAGTAATGTAAGTTAGTACTCAATCCATTGTATATTTTGATAATTGTTTGTTCTTAATCAATCAGGCTCTGTGCAACCCCATTGGGGTTGACTTGAGCAGCCTGTGGTAATTAGTCCAATCAGTCAGAGGCAAAGCTTGTTAAATACATTTGCCTGTGCACACATTTCTCTAAAACCTGAGCTGACTTCACTGTGTTCTTGCTGAGTAATGTAAGTTAGTACTCAATCCATTGTATATTTTGATAATTGTTTGTTCTTAATCAATCAGGCTCTGTGCAACCCCATTGGGTTTGACTTGAGCAGCCTGTGGTAATTAGTCCAATCAGTCAGAGGCAAAGCTTGTTAAATACATTTGCCTGTGCACACATTTCTCTAAAACCTGAGCTGACTTCACTGTGTTCTTGCTGAGTAATGTAAGTTAGTACTCAATCCATTGTATATTTTGATAATTGTTTGTTCTTAATCAATCAGGCTCTGTGCAACCCCATTGGGTTTGACTTGAGCAGCCTGTGGTAATTAGTCCAATCAGTCAGAGGCAAAGCTTGTTAAATACATTTGCCTGTGCACACATTTCTCTAAAACCTGAGCTGACTTCACTGTGTTCTTGCTGAGTAATGTAAGTTAGTACTCAATCCATTGTATATTTTGATAATTGTTTGTTCTTAATCAATCAGGCTCTGTGCAACCCCATTGGGTTTGACTTGAGCAGCCTGTGGTAATTAGTCCAATCAGTCAGAGGCAAAGCTTGTTAAATACATTTGCCTGTGCACACATTTCTCTAAAACCTGAGCTGACTTCACTGTGTTCTTGCTGAGTAATGTAAGTTAGTACTCAATCCATTGTATATTTTGATAATTGTTTGTTCTTAATCAATCAGGCTCTGTGCAACCCCATTGGGTTTGACTTGAGCAGCCTGTGGTAATTAGTCCAATCAGTCAGAGGCAAAGCTTGTTAAATACATTTGCCTGTGCACACATTTCTCTAAAACCTGAGCTGACTTCACTGTGTTCTTGCTGAGTAATGTAAGTTAGTACTCAATCCATTGTATATTTTGATAATTGTTTGTTCTTAATCAATCAGGCTCTGTGCAACCCCATTGGGGTTGACTTGAGCAGCCTGTGGTAATTAGTCCAATCAGTCAGAGGCAAAGCTTGTTAAATACATTTGCCTGTGCACACATTTCTCTAAAACCTGAGCTGACTTCACTGTGTTCTTGCTGAGTAATGTAAGTTAGTACTCAATCCATTGTATATTTTGATAATTGTTTGTTCTTAATCAATCAGGCTCTCTGCAACCCCATTGGGTTTGACTTGAGCAGCCTGTGGTAATTAGTCCAATCAGTCAGAGACTAGCCCCCTACAGGTGTGGGACAATATTCAATAGGGATTTAAGTGTAGTCTATCGAAGCGCCAGCAGAGCGCCGGCGACCGACTAAGACAGACAAAGACTTGGAGTTTTCCTGCTGGAGTTATCCGAGGAGGCAACCGAGTGCACTAGAGTATCTACTGCCCCTCACCTGCCCTCCTCTAGCAGGCCACTCCTTTGTACCTGCATTTTCTGGTCTTGCCTTGTTAGCTTGTCAACTTACTCGACCCACTGGTTTTAGCTCATTAGCTAAACCTTCAATCGGCTTCATACACATAGCCTTTAGCAGTTGATCCATAGTACTTCGTATCTTTATTTGTTCCTGCTCTACCTGGTGTAAGCATGGCTATGTGTTCTGTCTGTCCTGTCTGTCCCTCTCTCCTAGAAAGGTTAACTCTGTTAGAGAGTCGTGTCCTTGAACTTGAGTCAGGAAAACAGTCAGCTTTAGACGTCTTGGACACTACAGGCTTTTCTGAGGAGCCTCTAGCGGGGTCTTCTCGTCTGGAGAGTCCCAGACATAGTGCTCAGGACAAGGCCTTTGCGCCCACTACGAAGCGGCAGTGTAACCGCTCGGCCTCGGCCTCAACAGCACCTGCTCCGCAACATGATTTTACACGTGTTGCGGGTTCCGGTCCCAGTACGCAGCCGGTTCCACTGCAACCCCGTCGTTCCGTCCTTGTGATTGGCGACTCCATCACCCGGCATATTTTGCTAGACAAGCCAGCCGAGATCAAATGTTATGGGGGAGCCAGAGCTACCGACATTGAAGCCAACCTGAGATTTCTGGCGAATAGCATAGTCAAGGCAAAAGGTAACCCACGTATCACACCCACTGAAGATAAATTCGACCATATTGTTATACACGTCGGAAATAATGACTGTAGGATGAAAGTCTCTGAGGTCACAAAGATCAACATAGTTAGGCTTTCTGACCTCGCCAGAAAGATGAGTCGGCATCGAGTAATCTTCTCTGGCCCCCTGCCTGTAAACCGGCATGATGATGAGTTCGTGAGTAGGACAGTTTCTCTACACCGATGGCTGGAAAAATACTGTAAAGAACAGGGCTTAGGGTTCGTGGATAATTGGTCCTCTTTCTGGGGGCGCCCTGGCTTGCTGAGAAAGGACGGCGTGCATCCTAACATGCAAGGCGCCTCTCTCTTATCTCGCAATATAGACAAGATTATAGCTTCGGGCTGACAGCCACCCCACAAGCATGCCAGGGTGCAGGCTCTTAGCGAGCCTGCTAGTCATGCTAAACTGATGGACCCTGCCAATCCTTATACCTTTCTTGCTCGGTCCCTCCTCCACCAGGCTCCCCACTCCTCTCTTTCTATATCTACCCCTAAACCTGTATACCCAATCAAAACTAGAATATCCCGTTACGCTCCGCTTTACCCAGCTCGTCCTTGTGCGATAAACCATGCCAACTTAATTGCGATTAAACCTACCCACATGGCTGAAAACCGCGCTGCTAAGTATACAGAGAGTGTGAAGGTTGGCCTTATCAACATCCGCTCTCTGCCAACCAAAGCTCTTTTGGTAAATGAACTGATAACAGACCATAGTCTCGACCTATTTGGCCTCACTGAGACATGGCTTAAACCTAATGATTTTCTGCCCTTAAACGAGGCCTCACCCCCTAATTTTAGTAGCTCCCACATCGCACGCACCTCCAAGAAAGGAGGCGGAGTTGCTCTAATTTATGACTCTAAGCACAACTTTACATCCGACGCAAACTGTAAGTTTTCCTCGTTTGAGGTGCTCCTGTTGCATCCCTCTCCACCCAACAGAAAGTGTGGCGGTCTGATTCCTACCTCCACTGCATCCTTTGTAATGGCTGTCCTATACCGCCCCCCAGGCCCTTACACCCTCTTCCTAGATGAATTTTCAACTTTCATCTCTGAGCTTGTTATGCGCTCAGATAACATTTTAATTGTTGGTGATTTTAACATTCATTCCAATAAAACTCTAGATCCCCTAAATAAGGCTTTTACCGACATCATTGACTCTGTCGGTCTCATTCAAATCGTTGACCAACCCACTCACAGTGGTGGGAACACCCTTGACCTAGTCCTAGCCCGCGGTCTCACTGTGTCAAATTTGACCGTCTCCCCCTATGTTCCTGCTCTCTCAGACCACTACCTCATCAAATTTCAAATTGATCTGACGGTTTCTCGCCCAGACAGTGTAGAATCCTACATGAGCCGTCGTATTAACGCCTCAACTGTCCCAATTCTAGTTAACTGCCTACCAGACACCCTCTCTCCCTTCCTCTCTTACTCTGGCCCCCTTGATCTCTTTACAGACAAACTTAATGCCGCCCTTCGTAGCACCCTCGACATTGTCGCTCCCCTTAAACCTAAAATTAAACGTGCTCCGCAAAAACTAACTCCCTGGTTTACGGAGGAAACGCGCTCCTTTAAAAAGGCTTGTCGCAAACTTGAACATAAATGGCGTTCGACCAAACTCAAAGTATTCCGCCTCGCCTGGAATGATAGTTTACGTAACTACAAAAAGGCACCCTCACTTGCCAAAACCTCTTATTTTTCCAGGCTCATAAATGAAAACAAAAACAACTCAAAGTTTCTGTTTGACACAGTTGCAAAACTTACGCAGAAACAACCAAGTGCCCTAAACCATGCGTTCTCGGCTAACGAATTCATGACATTTTTTACCAAGAAAATTGACCTCATTAGAGATGAAATTGTTGCTTTACTCAACAATCAGAGTCCCTCCCAACCTTTGACGGGCATTCCCCCTGACTTTGATTCCAGTCATACGCTATGCTGCCTTGAAAACGTCTCACTTAGTGCCCTCTCTAAACTGGTTGGCGCGGCTAAACCTTCAACCTGTCTGTTTGACCCTCTCCCAGCAACTCTCATCAAAAAACTCTTCCCAACTCTAGGCCCTGCCCTACTCAATATCTTCAACACCTCTTTGTCTACTGGCGTGGTGCCCCTGGCCTTTAAATCAGCCGTCATTAAACCATTACTTAAAAAACCGAACCTCGACCCTCTAATCTTGAAAAATTACAGACCTATCTCCAATCTCCCATTCCTATCCAAAGTGTTAGAACGGATCGTCGCAACGCAACTTACTGACCATTTATCAAACAATAATCTTAATGAATCATTTCAATCTGGCTTTAGAGCCTTACACTCCACCGAAACGGCGGTTACCAAAGTCACAAATGACTTACTGCTCTCTCTTGACTCAAACCTCACCTCTGTGCTCTTATTGCTTGATCTCAGTGCAGCCTTTGACACTATCGATCACTCGATTCTTCTAGGTCGGCTTGAGAACCATGTTGGCATTCGGGGTCTCGCACTAGCTTGGTTTAAATCCTATTTAACTGATAGAACACACTGCGTGGTCTATAATGATTTAACATCTGAGACCCTCCCAGTGCAATGTGGTGTCCCACAAGGCTCTGTCCTGGGCCCTTTGCTATTTTCGATTTACATGCTACCCCTCGGCGATATCATACGCAAATTTGGCATAAACTTTCATTTTTACGCTGATGACACCCAATTATATATACCTATTAAGCCAAATGATTCCTCCCAACTACAAAACCTTGAGGCCTGCTTGCTTGCCGTCAAAAAATGGATGTCGCAAAACTTTCTACTCCTTAATGCAGATAAAACTGAGATGTTAATTGTTGGCCCCCCAAACCACAGAGGCCTGTTTCAGGACATCTCCCTCAACTTTGATACCTGTCATGTATCCCAGAGCTCCACCATAAAAAACCTCGGAGTCATTTTTGATTCCTCCCTCTCATTTAATGCACATATAAAAAATGTCACCAAAATTGCATTCTTCCATCTTCGTAATATCGCAAAAATACGCCCCATTTTAACTCTGGCTGATGCTGAAACCCTGATTCATGCTTTTGTCTCATCACGTCTGGACTACTGTAATGCACTTTTTTCAGGCTTACCTAATTCAAGCATCAAAAATCTTCAACTCGTGCAAAATGCGGCTGCACGGATACTAACTAGAACTAGAAAATTTGATCACATCACACCAGTTTTGTCCGCCCTACATTGGCTTCCTATCCAAGCCTGCTCTGACTTTAAAGTGCTACTCCTCACCTACAAAATTTTAAATGGGCTTGCACCGCTCTATCTATCTGATCTCATCTCCCGATACTCGCCTGCTCGTGCTCTGCGCTCACAAAATGCGGGGCTTCTATCGACCCCTAGGGTTAAAAAGAAATCCGCCGGCCACAGAGCCTTTGTCTACCGCGCTCCCTACCTGTGGAACAAATTACCTGCCGTCATCAGGGGCGCCTGCTCTGTCGAAGCTTTTAAATCCCTGCTTAAGACTCATCTTTTCTCTCTCTCCTTCAACCTACCTTGATCTCACCTGGTCGGGGACTGACCTTTAGATTAATCTGTGTAGTTTAGTTATGGTACAGGGTACTACATGGTACCACTGGGTAGTTTACTATAGGGTAGTTTAGTTAGGGTACAGGGTACTACATGGTACCACAGAGTACTACTTGGTACTGCATGGCATTACAGGGTACTACATGGCTTACATAGCTCTACATGGCACCACAGGGTACTACATGGCACTACAGGGTACTACAGGATACTACGGGGTACTACATGGCACTATGGGGTACTATAGGGTACTACATGGCACTACGGGGTACTACATGGCACTACAGGGTACTACATGTCTGCTCCTTTGCAGCACCACAAACATGGGAACTCTCTAACTCTTCCCCCCCCATTCACATATATGCCTACCACTTGTATCTATTGCTATGTCCGCCTACTACAATCTCATGAGCTGTCTAACGCCTGTCCCGTCTCCCTGTCTTCCTATGACTTGCTGTCCTGGAGTGTTGACCGGAGTGTTGGACGTCCCGTGACGAAGGCCGGGAGATTGCGACCCCCTCTGCGTGCCCCCCTGTCTTCGGAGGTCTCGTAGTGGTGACCGGAGTGCCGGATGTCCCGCGATGATGTCGGGGAGTTCGCGACCCTCTCTGCGCCACCCCCCTTCCCCCTGTCTCCGGCTGTCCCTGAGCAACGACCGGAGTGTTGAATGTCCTGTGACTAAGACGGGGAGGACGTGACCCTCTTGCGCCGCCCCTGTGCCTCAAATAGATCCGCTATCAACTCTATCTTTAATCTTTCAAAATGTTCAGTTGCTATCGCTATTAGCTCTATCTTTAATTTTTCAAAATGTACAGTTGCTATTGCATGCACTCATCTGTGTTTCACCACACACATGAGTGCATGCTTACCAACTGTCCGTCTGCAACACTACTATCACCGACATCTAAGAAGGGAGATCCCCCCTTGAACGGCCCTTCTAAGGTTTCTCTCCTCCACATTGCCTGTGGAGCTTTTTTTCCCTATTGTTAGGTTTTAGTGAGTTTTTCCTTACCTTCGCGTGGGGTATGTCTGGGAGTGCTTGCATTCTTTCATTTATTTGCATTCATCTAAAAAATGTTTGGACCCTATGGTGTTCTTGTTCTGTTCTTGACTTATTGTTATGTTGTCTTCTTGACTTGTTTAAAGAAGACCTGTACGGCCCATGGGGACATTAACGTGTGTTGTCGGGCCCTATAAATAAATTTGATTTGATTTGATTTGATTTGATAACTGGAACAGTGGGGATTCACTTTCACATTGAATGAATAAAATATTTTTTTATTTTCAAACAAGTATAAAAACTAAAATATATCTGTTGATTTGACATATTATATAGCTACAAAAGATAATAAAAAAAAGACAACAAAAAGAGAAACAGATAAACAAATCATAGTTTACCTGCGCGGTGATTGAAAATTGATTGAAAATGTTATTAACAGATTGCAGAATGGGTACAATACAACGACTTAATACACACAATTGTTAAGGGGATGCAGACAAGAGAAATGCTTTAGTCTTGTTTACATCAGGGTCCCCCATTTTCAATTCATAATTCACAATTCAAAGTAAGGGTGCAATTAGCACCGTGCAATCCATTCTTTGTGGATCACGCCCTTAGTCTTTCATTTTGCGTACACATGGGTTAGATACACACTCCACAAGCATTCCAAGGACAATACACTTCCTGCAAATCCCTTCCCTACGTTTATAATAAACGTGCCCACAGGCTTCTTTGCTTTCAACTCTCTCAAAGTCACCTACTTGGGTCCCGTATCATTCAGCATAACAATGTGAGGCATAAGTTGTAAAGAGCTTTGGATAAAAGGCCCCACTCAAGTCACCTAGGCGACAGTCTGGCGTATGTTCTTAAAACAATGGCCAAGGCCCAGAACAGTTTGACTTAGATATGACACGTCCAAAGTTATTTTCGAAATCTTGACTCCAGTCTTGTGTCACTCACGACAAAGGCCCTAAACCCATCTTTTGTTTTTATTTTCTCATCTTTGTTCATTTTTGTTTACCTTCCTTGTCATATCTGTTCATCTTTTGACGTCATGTCAACTTTGTACTTAATGGTAAGTCTGACCAGAGCTCTCTCTCACTTTCTGGTCAGTGTACACATTTGTCTCTGATTATAAGCTAAGCATACTCTTTCTGTGGCCACAGAAACAGATAATAAGCTACAGTATGTTCTATTTTTGATACAATTTGACTAATCTGAATTTCTACAGTTTCACTCAAATATTCCACAACAGAAGTCATTTTGATGACCTTTTAACCTCTTATCCATCGGACAGCCCGGCGGCCCGAATTCAACTAATTGAATTGCCCATCTAAGGTTTTTCTTCCCTTTCATTTCCTATTGCAGCTTTAGATTCTGTGGGAGTCGTTCCTTATCTTCTTTGGGGGTTAAGCCAGGCGGTGTTGTACCTTTGTGAGCCTGTGACTTGACTGTATCAGTATGAATCACACTCCCACACACAGACACACACACAGACACACACTCTCACACCAGTGGCGGCTGGTGAAAATGATTCTAGGTGGGGCGGTGCCACATTCAATCAGTTTCAGTAACTACAGTATATAACCAGACCTGCAAACCGATAAGAGGTGAAAAAGGTGACATGTTTGTAAACCAAACCCCTGTAGGGGTGTGTGGGCGTCGTCCCCCAGAAGAAAATCGTTGTGATTTTAACATGTAAACGAAGCACTCAGAGAAGAAAATAAAGGGAAAAGACAACCCGTATCCGGGTCTGACAGCACACTACAATTACATTTTCATATCCTAATATCATAACACAGAGGCTGAGACTAACTTTTTTTTGCTGCCGGTAGAACATTGCAGAGCCGGCGTGTGTCGCGCTAACCCTTCGAGAAGCTTTGTGGTCCGGGCTTGAAATCTCCATAAATGTGTCTCCATAAATCCATTTTGTTAGATCCAGCACTTGTAATAATAATAATAATAATAATTTAGGACCTGCTCAGAGGTCATTAATCGGCATGCATGCGATCCGTCTCTGCGAATAACCCATCCCATCGTCCTTCCCCCCCAAGGGCAGCCGGGAGCAGACAGGCGTCAACGTGAGCCGCGCCAGGGGACCAATCCAAGTGCCCCTGTCCGTCTTCGTCAAGGACGCCACAGCGTTAGTGATCTTGTTGTTGTGCATGTTTTTCCATTGGGTTTATCTTATCGGGGGGGAAACCCTTGCGAGCACGGGGAGAACATGCAAACTCCACACAGAAAGGCCTGGGAGATACCCCACTTGGGTAACTGGCATCATGGAAACCTGGTCCCCAAGCGGGAATCGAACCCTGGACCTTCTTGCTGTGAGGCGACAGTGTTTAACCACTATACCACCGTGCCACTTGTGATTGTGATCTTGTGATTATTATCAATTTGCGACGACGACACAACAAGTCAACAACTATTAGCGTTAGTTATTTCCTGCCACGTGCTCAGCAATAGACAATTCGTTTTTTTTTTTTTTTTTTTTTTTTTTTGACCTTTTTCCCCCTCCATTTTCCTCCGATTTTCTCCCATCCCAATGTTAGTCGTATGCCAATTCCCAGTCCCTTCCTGGTCGCTGCGCACTTACCCCCCACAGTCAGATCATCTGGGAGAGTGGAGGCTACCACGTGCTTCCTCCGACACACGTCCAGCCAATCACCGCTTCTTTTCACCTGGCAGCGCGGATTCTCATCGAGAGGGTGTAGCGTGTGGGAGGACCACACTATCCCCCTCAAGTCCTATCCGCGCTTAGCAGGCGCCCCGACCGAACTGTAGGAGTCGCTGTTTACAACGACCCGGACCCACCCCGCCAGCTTCTCCCACCCTCTAATACAGCCAATTGTATTAGTGCAGACGGCCAGCCAAGCTGGTGACAACCCCGGAGCTGTGAGCTGGATTCGAACAGGCGAATCCAGCTCACAGCTCCGGGGTTGGTGACGAACGCAATCTCCGCTCAGCCACCTAACCGCCTCAATAGACAATTAGTTTTATTAGTGTGACATACGTATGACGAAAGCACATAAGGGCTTGCACTAAAATAACCCATGCATTGGAGGTCGTGGTTTTTGAAGAAAAAATGCCAACGCATGAATGTACGAGAGGACTGATCGGCAGCCAGAGAGAAGTCGCCCATGGAGTCAGACAGTGATTCTGAGATTCATTCCAGGACAAAATTTGATGCTGCAGCCGATTGGACTATGATATTCAGAGGCAGGATCTTTTAAATGATTATTATATGTCACGGTTTGACGTACTGAACCCAATATGCAGACACAGAGACAGTTCTTGTTTAAACCCAGTTTGGGTATATTTCATGATAGGAGAATTGTCAAGTGTTCAGGCAGGGGGGTCGATACACGGGGAAGCACTCGTACAGTCCAGGGGCGCGTGCGGAGGAAGGAGAGTGACAGCGCAAACACACCAGTCGTGCACTCAGGTACTCGCGGGTTCCGTGCGAGATCGCGCACGTGGGCGGGCAGTGCGGGCACACCGAGTCCGACTTCAGAGCGGGCGAAAGGGCACGGAGGAAGGCACATTTACACTGGAACAGCTGTAAACAGTGGCGGCTCTACCACTAGGGGCGCTAGGGCGCCGACCCACCTGTTAATTGAGAGAAGAAGAAAAAAAAACGTTTTAGTTTTTTGTTTTATAGCCCTATAAATAATATAAACATGTTTAAAATGAATAATATTTACTCATTTTAAGTATGTTTGTGTTTCCAATGCACAATATAACTTAATTTTACAAAGATTAATAATAGTTGTCCTGAACAGGAAGTGACGATTCTGTCTGATATAGACCTTTTCATTACGTAGCCGCAGGCATTTCTCCTCGCCGTATTTCTCTGTGGGCTAGGCGCAATTGCGCCTGGAGTGCGCGTGCCCGCCGTGCACTGGTTCATCACTGTATCCGTCGCAGCCACGCGCTTTGCGTTGAATATGATGTATTATGATGGAACTCGGGCGCTGGTTTGAAACGACCTAGCAAGCAGCCGAGCGTTTAAAAGCTCTCTGATTGGCCGACGCAGTACTTTCCGTAACCGCAGTTTGCAACATGAGTTTATGCTGTTGTTGTGTTGTGTGATGCAGATATTTGTCTTGGAGCGTGATGGCAAGTTCTTTCAACGGTTAGGCTTAGGCACTCTTTCAAAGTTGGTTAAGGTTAGAGTTTGTCTTAGAGCATGGCGATAGAACACCAGGTAGTTTGCAGGCTGTTCGAGGCGGAAATGGACAAAGACACAGCTCTTCACTCACACAGTACTTGTTGGCTAACAACAAGCTATATATGGATGCAGTGTGGAGGGACATGGATGGACATCAACACAGGCTGGATGGACAATGCCATGGAGTGGATATACTTTATCAACAAGCCAACAACAAGGTAGATTAGCGATCTTAACTCTAGTTTAATACATGATACGTTGTCTACTGATGCCGCATAATATCAACAGCTGATTCGTTGTAACGTTACAGCTTTCAGCTAACGTTAGCTACTGCTAGCTGTTAGCTTAGCTGGCCACTTTTATAATTACTGCATGGAAACGGAGTAACGTTAACGTTTAAACGTTATGTCGAGGTCATACAATACTACAGTCGACATAAGGTTAACGTTACCCCGTTTCCATGAAGTGTTTAAATAGCAGCAATCTTGTTGAAATGTAACTCTCTCTCTCTCTCTCTCTCTCTCTCTCTCTCTCTCTCTCTCTCTCTCTCTCTCTCTCTAATTTCGCCGCGTGTGGGGCATAACCACTCAGACAATGAATGGTAACTTGTTTAAAATGACGAGATATACAAATGTGGTTATTATTGAATGTATCTGACATCATCTGAGAGAGAGAGAGAGAGAGAGAGAGAGAGCGAGAGAGAGAGAGAGAGAGCTGGGCGTGTTTGTGTTGGGCTATTGGAAACGTGGTTGCATTTGACTGACTGATCATATATTGATCGATGGCAATGGTGATAATATTCGCCAATGCGTGCCTTGTACATGTTTGCAAAATGTTTGGTATAGCGCCCCTAGTGGCGAAGCATCCACGAGCCGCTACTGGCTGTAAATGCCTGGGCCCTCATTCATCAACGTGACGTGGAAAATCTTCTATTTCCACACGTAAGCACAGAATTTAGAATCAGTGCACGCACAAAATAAACGGGATTCACCACACGTGCGTACGCAGGTTCTACGCACACCTGTCATGATGAATATGACTTTGATCCTACGTTTGAGCTCGTGCACACTTTCACGTATTTGCATACCAAAACCGCCCCGATTAACCATATACGGTAATGGACACCCCCATGAAATGTGGAAGAATGGACTAAACCGAGGGTGTTGTACACTGTCAGATATTATATCTATTAACTTCCTAAAAGACCATTGCTGCCTGGACACCGCAAACACTAATAAAGACCATTAACCACTGTTTTGCCGTTGCCAGTTAGTGTCATTAATGCATGCTGGAATAAGAATGCCTTTCTTAATTTATTTTTAATATTAATAATTATTATAATACAATAAAAGACAGCTCCGTCTTTTAATACACATATATTGTACAGTAACGTCAAATAAATACTACAGTCCCCGCTGAAATAAAGGTTCTGCACGGACATACCAGCAGTGATCTACAGCATAAAAGATAGCCACTTTATAATACTATTCTGAGTAGATAATTCATCTGTATCGCAACAGTGAGTCACGGATCTGGTCGGGGCAGGTAGCATTATGTCGGGAAAATCCTTATGAAATAAACAAAAGTGAATTAAAGAATTTAAAAACAAAGTTTAGCATATTAAATAGTTTTATAAGCTTTCTGAGTAGATAATTCATCTGTATCGCAACAGAGTCACGGATCTGGTCGGGGAAGGTAGCATTATGTCGGGAAAATCTTTATGAAATAAACAAAAGTGAATTAAGGAATTTAAAACGAAGTTTAGCATATCAAATCGTTTTTATAAGCTTATAGCTTTTTTCGTGCTGATTTGAGAAGGTCCAGCTGCAGAGCCGGAGAGCAACTCTCAGGGCCAAGATAGCACTTATACTATTTTGAGAGAGACAGCAGAGAGACAGACAGCAGAGAGACAGACAGACAGACACTGTTCCACAGTGGGTGTGTGTGTGTGTGTGTGTGTGTGTGTGTGTGTAACGGTTGTCATCTGGTCAGAGATTGAAGAGACGGAACTGCTTTCGACTGTTTATTGCCTATAAAAAGACATGAAATAGAAACAACTGTAGTGTTTTCCTGGTCACTGTATATCTGGTAGACCTCAACCAGACCGGTACAACACTGCTGGGTAGATACGGTGTCCCCACAGGGACATGCAGCGCGATATACAATGACCTCAACACGTCACAGGTGGCTCCCAAAACAATATGGTATGATGTTTCTCAATTTAGATAAAATTCACATGCAAACAAATATCATTTCTAACTCCGTTACACCCACCCCCACTGAATTTTGGCGACATTGAGCACCAACCACGTACTACCTACTAAAGGCACAGTACAACACAATCACACACACACTGGGTCTTCAAAATAACAAAACCAACTCAAAGTATCCCATAAGGATGAAGTGGTATGAGAACAACGCTCTCAATCCAGCTACTGGCGGTAGGGTGCCTTGTACACCCCACAAGACCCTCATACACTGTGTAGTATAAGCCCATGAAAATAAATCATCCGAACATAAAAAAAATGTTTATGTAAGATAAATTACTCTGGACTGTCAAAACCTAGAACAAGGACCCTGTGTCGCGAACAACATCCTGCCTTGACATGGTCTGTATTAACCTGCTAACTGGTTTGATAAGGCGGCCAAATCTAGACCGAGCCTGATCAGTGTGCACGGGTGGACTCTGTATGTCACTGCACTGCACATTTCTCGCCCTATCAGTCCGTGTCACAGTGTCAAGTGAAGGATCCGCCTGCACTCTGTGTACAGAACTGTCAGCATCAACAGTGACATTCACTGGTCCATAGTCACAGCTCACAGACCGAACCTCCATCTGGCCCTCAGGTCCCTCTGAGATGTCTCGAGACACAGAGGCTGCACTGCTTATGTCTGTAATGTCGGCCTGCGAAAGACTAGGAACGGACAATTGCGTAATCCAGTCTCGGGTCCTTCCTTCAGAGTCCACAGATGCTGGGCCAGTCAAGAGATCCCCACTCCCTTCCTCAGAGATGTTCTCTGTGTTCTCCCCCACACCGTCGACACTTGGAATGGACGATTGGGTCTCAGGCATGGATGAGGCAAGGTCGGACACTTCACTCATGTCATCCACAGGGATAAAATTGACAAGCATCAGCAGGTTCCTATGGACCACCTTCTCACGTCCAGCAACTGTGTCACAGATCCTGTACGTATGTGTCTCAGCATTCATGCCCACCACAGTGTAGATGGTCGATTCCCATCGATCAGCGACTTTCCTCTTCCCCCTTTCCCTCCTGTTCGCCAAGAGCACCCTGTCGCCGACCTCAATGTCAGACCCCTTCACTTTCCTGTTGTAGAGCCGAGCATGCCTGTTCTGCTCCTTCGTGGCATGTTCCTGGGCAATGGCCATGGCCTCCCTCAGATCTTTAGTGAGAGATTCTACATACTTGTCATAACTCGTCACACATGAGTCATTCAAGACGGTTCGGAAGAGGACATCTACAGGTAGACGGGGAATGCGGCCAAACATGAGATAAAAGGGGGCGTATCCCGTCGTCTCATGGACCGTACAGTTGTACATGAATGTCAACGTCTGCAAACGCCGTGGCCAGTCAGCCTTTGCTTCAGGTGCCAATGCACGGATCATCCCACCCAGGGTCCTGTTGAATCGTTCCACACTACCATTTCCCATTGGATGGTAGGGTGTTGTGTGCGACTTCCTGACACCTGAAACTCTGAGAAGCTCACTGATTAGCTGACTCTCAAAGTTGGCCCCTTGGTCGCTGTGGATCCGCTCTGGGAACCCGAAGACACAAAAATATCTGTCCCAGAGGACTCTCGCCACCTGCTTGGCTGACTGGTTTCTACAGGAAAACGCCTGAGCCATCCTCGTAAAGTGATCGGTCACCACCAAGACATCGACTGACTTGTTTCTGGAATCTTCAGCCGACCAAAAGTCGATGCAGACAAGCTGCAGCGGTCTGGTTGATGTTATACTCTCTAAGGGAGCTCTCCCCTCAGGTTCGACTGTCTTGCTGACGATGCATCGCTGACAGTGGCGCACATGGTCTCTCACATCCCTGTCAAGGTTTAGCCAGAAGAACCTTTGTCTGGTTAAACTGAGACTCCTGAACTGGCCCTGATGTCCTGCATCATCATGAACACCCTTCAGAACCTCAACCTTGAGTGAATCAGGCACGACATACTGAGACCGCCTTGCCTTGGTGATCTGGTCTCTTGAAACTCTGTACAGCACACCATTGCTCACAGCGAGCTTCTCCCAGTGCTTCAAGTATCTCATGACTGTGACAGACTCTTTCACTCTTTCTCTCCTGGAAGGTCTCCGACATCTCTCCACGTAATACAAGACACGGGAAACGGTTCTGTCTTCCAACTGCCTATCACGGAGGTCCCTCTCTGTGTGGGCAGGCAAAGAGTCTTGTCCAGGCGGAACCAACTGAGGCAAATACTGCAGCACTGCCACAGCACGAGCCCTTGAACCAGCCTCCCATTCCACATGTGATTGTACAACAGCAGACACATCTTCCATCTCAATGGATTGAGTATGCATGTGAATGGGACTGCATGAGGCCTGAGCATCGACACTCATCGGGGGGTGTTCCCTGTGACCACTGGAAACCCGAAAGGCATCTTGAACAGAGCCACTCGACATATCCCTGACTTGGGACAGGAGACTCAGGTAGGGCTCTTCCAGCAACCTATGACCAACACTGTCCTTAACAAACGGCACACGGCTCAGGGCATCAGCCACAACGTTCAGCCGGCCTGGCACATACTTGATGTCAAAGTCGTAGCTTGCCAATTTA
Source organism: Notolepis coatsorum (assembly GCF_963971535.1). Classification (NCBI taxonomy): domain Eukaryota; kingdom Metazoa; phylum Chordata; class Actinopteri; order Aulopiformes; family Paralepididae; genus Notolepis; species Notolepis coatsorum. Next base: position 101,737,852 of record NC_140175.1, read on the forward strand.
GCTACCCAGCGCTGTTCACAACAGTCCAGCTTCGGCTTTGTCATTATGTGAGTCAGCGGGTTGTTGTCAGTCCAAATTGTAAACTTGTGGCCCTTCAGCCAGTGACTAAACTTGTCACAGACTGACCACTTCAAGGCCAGAAACTCCAAACGATGAGCTGGATAGTTCTTTTGAGACTGAGACAAGGACTTGCTGGCGAACGCAATAGGCCTGGCTCTGGTTTCGCCTTCCTGGACTTGTGACAGGACAGCACCAATACCATCCAGGGATGCATCCGTCGACAGCATGAAGGGGCGGCTGAAGTCAGGGTGAGCCAGGACCACCGTGTTAACAAGGGATGTCTTCAGCTTCTCAAAAGCCTGTTCCTGGTCTGAGGTCCAGTCAGAGGCTCTCAACTTCTTGTTCGACAGTCTGTACTTCCCCTCCTTCCCTTTTCTTCTCTCGCCCTTTAACAGAGAGAAGAGAGGCTTGGCGACGGCGGAGTATCTAGGAATGAAGTGCTGGTAATAGTTGATCATCCCCAAAAACGATCTTATCCGCTTCTGTGATGGGTTCACCCCATTGGGCTCCATGAGGTCAGCACTCGTCATTTTTGCAATGCTCTCAACCTTGCTGCGGTCTGTTGACACGCCCTTCTCGTCTATTATGTGACCGAGAAATTTCACAGACCTTCTAAGGAAGAAGCATTTCTTTGGGGCCAACTTCAGGTTATGACCACGCAGTCTGTCGAACACCATTTTAAGGCGCCCCAAGGCAGTCTCCTCATCTGGAGCAAACACCAACAAGTCATCCAAGTAGCACAGTAAACTCAAGTAGTTCTGGTCCCCGAAGATACTGGTCATCATGCGCATAAAGCTCCCGGGGCTATTGCAGAGGCCCTGCGGAAGGCGGTTGTACTCATACAAGCCCATGGGCGTGGTGAAGGCTGAGTACTTTCTGTCGTCCTCATGTAATGGCATGTTATAGAACCCGGAGGTCAAGTCCATTGTACTGAAGAAACAGTTGCCACCAAGCGCAGCCAGGCAATCCGCCTGGTGAGGGAGAGGATGAGCGTCCTTTAGGGTCCTCTTGTTCAGCCAACGGAAATCCGTACACACACGGAGATCGCCATTCTTTTTCCACACAAGTACCAGAGGAGACGCGTATTCACTGGTGGACTTTCGGATGATCTCCTTCTCCTCCATCTCACTCAGTACCCGGCGTAATATCTGATACTGGCCGGGGGGAACCCGCCTGAATGGGAGCCGGAATGGTCTGTGGTCAGAGAGGTGAATGCGGTGTACGAAGTCCTTCGCTTCTCCACAGTCAAGATGGTGGCGTGAGAAGATGTCCTCATACCGCACAATCAGGTCAGCCATCTTCTGTTTCCAGCTCTCTGATACATCACAAGACTGGACGTCGAGACTGCTCAACCCAACTGACTCAAGTTTGTCATCAGTGGAACGTACCTCGGCAGAGGCGGGCATCTCCACTTGAGTGCAACTGACCAGGGGGACCTTTGGAGGGTCAGCGACATCCATGTCCTCAAGCGCCATGCAGGAGAAGACGTCGGCCAGCTTTGCATTACGCCTCACCAACACGGGCCTGTCAGAAGTATTGATGAGCTTCAGTGGGACCCATCTGTCTCCCCACAATGGAGTAACAATCCTTGCTACCAAAACTCCCCTCGGGGCCGAACGAGCAGATGTGGGCTCTGTCATTACGGTGCTGCCCGGAGATACAACAGTGTCTTTAGGTAGTTTTCCCCATACGAGATATTCACGGCCAGGTTCAAGGCAAACAGCTGAATTGCACCTCACAGTGCCAACTTTGTCCGGCACGTCCTGACCTCTCCACGGACTCAGACCAGAGAGCATAGATAGGAACTGTTCAGATTCTTGATCTTTGGCAGTGCAGGGGTCGGATACAGCTTTCCAGTAGGAATCGCACAGCTTAGACTGACGAAGGACATGCTTAATAACATTAGTCCCCAGTATCAACTCATCATGCTGTCCCTGAACAACGAGCGTGGGGACCGACATCTTACAGCCATACACTTCCATCTCCACATCGAAGGCAGACTTTGGCGTGACACGACGTCCACCACATCCAACAAGGACCACGTTCACATTGATCTGGTTGTGCTCAGTTATCACTCCAGCCTCCCTCAGCTTCATCTCTGCTGCCTCGCTGATGCTACAAGCCATGGACCCGCTGTCCAGCATGCCACCCAGCGTTGTTGTACCACCCACACCCACAGGTGTATAAAAAAGACTGTCACTGCTGCTAATCCTGTGTATGTTCTGATACACGACAACTTCTGAGTCATCACTTGAATCCTTCACAGACGTATAAACCGTCTCAGCATCAGATATATAACTAGTTTGGGAGTTCACGACGGGACCTGTACTGCCTCCCTTCACATACAGGTCAGTTAGTTTCCCCCAAACTGAGGTTGGGAGGACTTATTGGCCTGACAGTCCCTCTTTGTATGCCCAGGGGCCAGACAGGCGAAACACAGCCTCTCATTCATGCAGTGTGAAATGGTGCTATGACTAGAGTCATCACAGACCCGACAAGCTTGCTCCCTGGGACGTCCCCCTCCAGGGGTACGCGGGAACCTCCCACCACGCATTGGCGTAGCGACATTGCGCTGCTGCATTTTCTCCATCATCCCCTGAAACATGTCCACCATACGGCTAAGAAGCCTCTCCTCCGACTGCTGGAGATTCTGACCGACAACTGCCGTAGAGGTGGGGCGTGGGACATGGCAGAACTCTCCTTGAACTGGGACAGAACCAGGAGAGGGGTAAGGAGTATGACACTCCTGGTGTTGGGCTTGAAGAGAGAGAGAGATAGGACTCTGGGTGTGGCACAGCTCAGGTACTGACAAACTGGCTGGTGATGAGCTAGACTGCTCATGGAGGACAGTGGTGGTGTGACTCTTTAACTGCACAGCCCCACTAACTCTGCTGCTAGCCCTCAACTCCCTTTGGTAATCATCAATCCTCATCTGCACATCTCGTGAGGTCCATTCATGGATTGGCTTACATTTCAGAGTGTAGGATAACTCTGGGTCAGGACAATGTTTCACAAACATGAGCGCCACCTCATCACTCATGTTCCCTGCTTGCTTGCCCTGTCTGTCCAGACCCTCAATAGCTAGGTCTGCTGCCTTGTTCAATCTAATCCAGTAATCGACTGGGTTTTCTCTGGGTTTGGGCAGGGTGGCATAGAAGTCTGAAAGAGGGAGACATGAGGATGCATCACTGAAGTACTGAAGGAGGATATTGTAAATCAGCCCAGGGTCTCTATTGGCATCAAGTGATGGATCACTACGTAGGCCGATCCTCACAACATCTCTAGCTTTACCCCTTAACCGACTCAGAATTTCCTCAGCCTGCTCAAGCATAGGTATCGCCTGTTTCCTGAGATGAGACTTAGTCATGTCAATCCACTCCTGAACTGAACACTTATCAGAACCGTCACCTCTGAATGTCTGGGGTTCTCTGTCTGGCCTAACCTGAACTGTCACATGTGGGGCTTCCTGCCTGGTAGCTTCCCTGTGCGTATCCTGACTATGTGAAGTATTCTGGAGATCGCCACTCATGTTTATTACACCAGATGACATCAACTTTGCGACTATAGACTCGCCAATCTGGGCACCTAACTGCCCTACCATGTCTGTGAGGTTGTTCATAACATCAGCATCACTACTAGGTGTAGAAGTGTGAGGACCCTCCCCCATGACCTGCCCAACAGGAGCACAACCTGGGCTCTGACTCAACCCTGTACCCCTACCGCTGTCAGCCATGGACCGGGAATGCCCCACCCCCCCATCAAACTTCCTGGTGACATCGCTGCCTTCAGCATAGCCACTCAACGCCAAACCTCTTCCCATCGATAGGACTGGGCTGGCAAAAGTATCCACCCTATCGTCATCAACTCCCCCCTCAGACATTGCAAGTACTCGCGTTGTGTTAAACTACGGAATATCAAATGAAAAGAAAGAAAATAAAGAAAAAGAAAGAAAAAGAAAATTATAATCAAAATAATAATTATATATATATTTTTTCTTTCTTTTTAACAAAACAAAACAAAACTAATCGTCACTCTATGTATGGGAGTGAAAACACTTCGCTCTGACCAATATACTAGTTACAGATCTGACCACACACTGATCTTGTACACAATTCTGGACAGCCACACAGCATCCCCGGCGATCGGCGTCGAGCTGATCTTGAAGATCCAGAAGGTCACGCGGCACCAGTGTAACGGTTGTCATCTGGTCAGAGATTGAAGAGACGGAACTGCTTTCGACTGTTTATTGCCTATAAAAAGACATGAAATAGAAACAACTGTAGTGTTTTCCTGGTCACTGTATATCTGGTAGACCTCAACCAGACCGGTACAACACTGCTGGGTAGATACGGTGTCCCCACAGGGACATGCAGCGCGATATACAATGACCTCAACACGTCACCAGGTGGCTCCCAAAACAATATGGTATGATGTTTCTCAATTTAGATAAAATTCACATGCAAACAAATATCATTTCTAACTCCGTTACATGTGTGTGTGTGTGTGTGTGTGTGTGTGTGTGTGTGTGTGTGTGTGTGTGTGTGTGTGTGTGTGTGTGTGTGTGTGTGTGTGTGTGTGTGTGTGTGTGTGTGTGTGTGTGTGTGTGCGTGCGTGTGTGTGACTACTAGTCTAATAGTAGAGACTCAGCCCCCCCCCCCCCCTCTGGACCACCTCCTAGTGAAGACTTCTCTAGGAAGAAGACGAAGATGAGGATTAAGGCGAGACACTGCAGGTGAATAGGCAAATATACTTTTTTTGTTGATTTTGAGATTTTGTTATATTTTGCTTCCTAAACATGTCTTCTATGAAACTAGTGACAATAAAACGTCAATAACACACATTTAGTTGTTCATTTTACTTCATTTTGCCTTATTGCATCCATAAATGTCCACATATTTAATGGGGAAGTGACTCATTTGCATATATAAACATACATTTCAGAAAACTTGTCTCTACTAGGAGGTGGTCCAGAGGGGGGGGTCTCTACTGGGAGGTGGTCCAGAGGGGGGGGGGGGGGGGTCTAGGAGACTAGTGGTCACACACACACACTGTGGAACAGTGTCTATCTGTCTGTCTGTCTGTCTCTCTGCTGTCTGTCTCTCCGGCTCTGCAGCTGGACCTTCTCAAATAAGCACGGAAAAGCTTTTAAGCTCATAGCTCCAATCTGGGTCCCAAATTGTGGTACAAATGAAGAAGGTGTCTCGGGTAGTGGACTCTAGTTAATATTATGTTCTCTCTGCAATTAGACTGCCCCTCATTCATTCATTCATCCCTATCTGATGCTATCTCTGAAAACAGTTCCTGCGAGCGCAGTCAGTGCACCCGATAACGCTATATATATAAACCTGCATTCATTCGGAGAGAAAGACCTATTCCACATGCTATTTAAGGTTTGACAATAATTACACTAATATCGCTATTTCACAATGAACTATAATGAATTACGGGGGTCATACAGAACACGTCAGTCAAGCCTATTTCCGCGTTGAAACTAATGCATGCAACTGATCTATGCCGTCCGTCTGCAGTCCCCATATTCTACCACTGGGCGTCAGCTAAGTGTGCTCCGAGCTGTGCGTACACATAAGCACGAAGTCAAGTTCAAGTTGAAATTGATGAATCCCACTCTTTGCTTAGAAATGGTCGTACGCACAGGTTAAGCACAAATCTGTGCGTAAGTCAGGTTGATGAATGAGGGCCCTGGTCTATTGCGAAGTCAGTCCCCGTTTGAAGATTTTCAGTTCCAGTGTTCCTATTGTCCATTTTGCATGTATAACCAGTTATTATATAATTAATTAGAATGTTAGAATTCATTTTAGAATGATGATCAGTGTGACTGTACTCCTGAAAAAGTATAGCAATATGGTTTATATATGTATTGGGATAGATACAGACACATTAGCTGGTTGAACAACATCTATATGTGTGGTAATAATGCAGATATTGAGTGTATTTCTGTGAAAATGCGAGTGGCGCACACGCCTCTGAATCCAACTAAAGCTAAAACGATCGCTTCCAGCCCACACGTCGTGCGCCCGCGTGCGGCCGGTGGGCACAGCTACGTCTGTTAACATGGAAGCGAAAGTGAAACGCTGGTCGCCCGCCCGCCTGCCTTCGCGCGCGACTGGTGTGTTTGCGCTGTCAGACAGGCAGGGGTCGATACACAGGAACGGAGTAGTCAGCCAGGCAGGTGTCAGAGCCGGTACAGGGGAGTGAGCCAGGCAGAGATCCCAGCCTGTGGCAGGGAGGGCAACGCACACATAGCCGTAATCAGCCGGATGATGTAGAGAGAGAGGATGATGTAGAGAGAGAGAGGATGGTATAGAGAGAGAGGATGGTAGAGAGAGAGAGAGCATGGTATATAGAGAGAGTATGGTATAGAGAGAGGATGGTATAGAGAGAGAAGATGGTATATAGGAAGAGGATGGTATAGAGACAGAGGATGGTATAGAGAGAGAGAGGGTGGTATAGAAAGAGAGGATGGTATATAGAGAGAGGGGGGCGAGAAAAGAGGGGACAAATGGAGGCTTGGGGCGAGCCAGAGACCCCAATTGACCCACAGTTGTTATTTGGAGGATCAAGAAAAGAGGGCACGGTTTGAGATTCCAGAGGGAAGCGAAAGCCCAATTTAGGATAGACTGGAGAACATTCTTCCCTGATCCTAATGAGGCGATGGAGAGAGCTCCTATGGATGCGGGTCTCGAGCTAGATAGTAAGGGTCGGGGGGGGGGGGGGGGTCTAGCAAATGGAAATGAGGAAAACATTTAGGAAGTACTTAATTAAGTGACAGTGGTCGAGAAAAGTGATGAAAATGAACGTACCTTCAGGATTTTGGCCTAGAAGAATTGTCAATGACAGCGTGGCAATAGGATCAATCGATAAGACACATTGCGAATGCATGGGTGGGGTTCTATAATGCAGGTGAGAGAGAGAGAAACTGAGGAAAATATGAGGAACAATGAACACTGATCTCTTCACACACAAGCACACATGAACACACACACACACACATCCTCACTTGCACTCTCTCACACACACACACACACACACACACACACACACACACACACACACACACACACACACACACACACACACACACACACACACACACACACACACACACACACACACACACCTACACACACACACACACACACACACACACACATACACACACACACACACATCCTCATTTGCACTATCTCACACACACACACATGCACACACACACACACACACACACACACACACACACACACCTACACACACACACACACACACACACACACACACACACACACACACACACACACACACACACACACACACACACACACACACACACACACCCCACAATTTAATTAAAAAATCACTTTAAGAAACATAACTGTACATAATTATTGTATAGTACTTTACCTTAATTCTTAAGTTTAGCATTGTATTGTATTTTATTCGTATTACTTTTTAGCATGTCTATTTTATTATCTATTCTATTTTATTATTTGTATCGTTGCACAATCGAGGCGGGCATGGCCACCTTCATTTCACTACATGTCTTGTGTATGTACGTGACAAATAAATCTCTTGAATCTTGAAATGATGTGTGACGTACAGTAGTGACGTGTAAAGCCCTCATCACAAAATCAACTCGGCCAGAACACGGGACTCTGTAAGTAAGCTGATAGCTTTGCATCAACTACACTACCGGCATATTTCATACAACTTAACTTATAAGAACTATCGCTTTAAATTAATTATACACTAACTTAATGCCACCATCTTCCACGGAACCTTGTTTACAGTCAAGGAGCACGTTGGATAAAGGTCTACTTCAGGGCTATTCAACTAAATTGTTCAGGGGGCCACATTGTCAGAAACCCAAGGGGCCAGGGGCCGGACTGCCACGGCGCCTCCCCGTGCTATGAATATATGTACACTTGACACAACACGCAACCACATTTTCACAACTTTTATTTAACTACATTGCAAAAGTAGTATACTTTTAAAAAAAAGTGCTTCATTTATGTGCCACATCTGCAACATCTCC
>NC_140175.1:101749974-101802474 GCF_963971535.1 Notolepis coatsorum
CTTTGAGAAGCTAGTGAAGGGCTACATCTGTTCCTCCCTCCCCAACACCTTGGACCCCCTGCAATTTGCATATCACCCCAACAGGTCCACGGAGGACGCCATAGCCCATGTGCTGCACACAGCAGCATCACACCTGGACAAAAGGCAGGGGAACTATATGTGAGAATGGTATTCATCAATTACAGCTCAGCATTCAATACCATAGTCCTCTCCAAACTCATAGCCAAGCTCAGGGACCTGGGCTTGAACTATAACCTCTGCCAGTGGGTCTTGGACTTCCTGACAGATAGACCCCAGATGGTGAGAGCAGGCAACTGCACCTCCTCATCCATCACTCTCAACACAGGGGCCCCCCAGGCCTGTGTTCTGAGCCCCCTCCTCTACTCGCTGTACACACATGACTGTGTGGCACAGCGGAACGACAACACAATTATCAAGTTAGCTGACGACACAGTAGTGGTGGGCCTGATCTCTGCAAACGACGAGAGGGCCTACCTGGAACAGGTAGAAGACCTGGCGCTGGGTTGTGCCGGGAGAACAGCCTCTCCCTGAACGCCAGCAAAACGAAAGAGATGATTGTGGACTTTAGGAGGTCTGGGGCCAGGGACTACAGCCCCCTTAGCATCGACGAGGCACCAGTCGAGAGAGTGAACAGTTTTAAGTACCTCGGAGTTCACATATCCGAGGACTTGACATGGACCACACACATTGACAGTGTAGTAAGTAAGTAAGTAAGTAAGTAAGTAAGTAAGTAAGTAAGTAAGTAAGTAAGTAAGTAAGTAAGTAAGTAAGTAAGTAAGTAAGTAAGTAAGTAAGTAAGTAAGTAAGTAAGTATTTATAAAGCACCTTTCATACATGTCATGTAGCTCAAAGTGCTGTACACAAACATAGGCATATATAACGATAAAAGCAATAAAGTCACAGTGATCAGTTAAGATCAATGTTTAAAAAAAATAATAATAATAACGTAAAAAGTTTGGGAGAACAGGTCCGCACAAACATGTCCGTTCAGTAGCAACCGGAAGTATGAAATGCACTAAACCAATGCACTTGTACAGTAGGTAGCAATGTTAGCTCTCATAACGTTAGTGTAGTTACGTTTTTATTGGTGGTCGCGTATTGTGTGCGTATGTACCCGTTCCCTCATCTAAAGAGTTGGGTCCATAAGGCTTTTCCAAGCCTTATGGATCCATAAGGCTTATCCAAGCCATAGCGTCTTTGTGTTATGTCTCATAACGTTAGCCAGTTAGGAAGTAGGAAATGCACTAAACCAATGCACTTGTACTTGTTTAGCAGCAACTGGAAGTAGGAAGTGCACTAGACCAATAACTAGTAGGTAGCAACGTTAGCTCTCATAACGTGCACTAAACCAATGCTAAACCAATATCTAGTAGGTAGCAACGTTAGCTCTCATAACGTGCACTAAACCAAGTCAAGTCAAGAGTTTTAATTGTCACGGCATACAAGTATACAATGAAATGCGGGTGGTCTTGCCCGCAACGATGTGCAATACAGTGGTACTGTCCAATTATCTAGCAGTCTCAGTCAATGAGTCAACTAGATGTCCCCCTTGGAAGGGTGTGGGCGAAATGACTTTTCTTACACCATAGAAACAATTCGGACTTTATAAGAATGTTCGTTTATTTGGACCTTGAAGCCCAGCATCCAGCTTATCCTCTGTTACAATAATCACCAGGTGGTCAATTAACAAGGGGTTTAGCTTGTAGCTTGGTAGTTGGTAGTAGCTTACATCCAAGCATTAGTGGATAATGTTAGTAGAGGGCGAAGTGGTATTGGTAATGTTCAACCAGGTCGCCTCTGTTGATAGTTCGTTAATAGTTAAGTTGCCATTTAGCAACCAGTTCTGGTTAGTGTAGTCAGACATTTAGTTAGTCTGTATGTTCATTCAGTCTGACATTAGTCAGTTTATAGTCAGACGTCAGTCAGACGATAGTTAGCATTTAGTCAGTGTTCATTCCAATGCTAGTCAGCGTTTAGTCAATAGTAGTCAGACGTTAGTCAGACGTTAGTCAGACGTTAGTCAGATTATTTACCTATACAAAAGAAAGGAAAACAGACAGCATTAATTAATAACTAGATATATGAATTAAAGAGAATGCGGATATTAACGGCGCATATAATGCTACGTACCGTTGGCCAGTCACGAGTTCGCCCACAGGGCTTTTCACCTTACAGTCTAGACTGAGAGTGTCACTTAAATAGCGCAACGCGCCTGCGCAGAGAGAGCTTACCTGCTCAAAGTCGCAATACGTACTCCAAAGTGCGTCCACTAGGCGGCACCAGATAATAATTAACTCATGCAATAAATGTATACAATAAATGTTACACATGATAATAATGAAGGATAATAATGATAAATATATTGGGAAAAACGTCGGATAATTCTCCACCTCCCACTTAGTTTTCTGAACGTCAGGCTCCTAAAACTATTCAAACTATATAAGTGATCCCGGTCTATATTATTATTCCTTCACAGGGGTACGAAGAATTAAACTATGCCGCATTCACGGTGGTAGCACAAGTGGCTCCCGCGAAAACTACTCAGGTACCACCGGCATCGGGTGATTCTTCACGTTCTCAATCCTGCCAGAAACAGGCGACTTTCGACGTCCTTTGCGCCAGAAACAGGCGTCTTCCGACGTCCTTCTTTGTGCCAGAAACAGGCGACTTTCGACGTCCTTTGCGCCAGAAACGGGCGACTTTCGGCGTCCTTCTTTGTGCCAGAAACAAAGCGACTCTAGACGCCCTTTTTTGGTCATTGTTCCTCGAAAGGTAGAAGTACCACCAACCTCCTGACGTCCCTGTGGAGGACGGTGGTGGGGCACACCCCGACGTGACGATCACGCTTGGGATGACCGGCGGTAACGGGAAGGCTATGGCAAGTCCTTACTTCCACGTCCCTGATGACACCCTTTGGGTCAGGGTGAGTCTTTATCACTCGGCCCAGTCGAAACTGGCCTCTGAGTGCGTTCTGGTCCGCAAGCCAGACCAGGTCCCTTTCAGTGACATTCCTAGCGGGAGTGTGCCACTTTTTTCAGACGAAGAGTTCTGGTCCCGCCAGTTGGCTCCATCGTTTCCAGAACCTGTCCACTTCAATCTGGATTGCCCTCAGACGGACGAAGGGGTAGCTAGCGGACTCGAAACCTCCGGGGTCTCCACGGGGCCTTGCACGTCCCAGTAGGAGAGTGTTGGGGGTGATGACCTCAATGGTGCCATCCCGAAGCTGGGCATTGGCGCCAATAGGCCTCTCATTTGATAGATTGGCAGCAAGGTATAGGAGGGTTTGGAACTCCAGGGCCGTGAGGCTCCCTTCTTCGCCTATGCTGCTTAGTGCTCTTTTCAATACTCGCACAGCTGCTTCAGCCGCACCATTCCTATGAGGAGAGTCAGCGGGGTGGAACACCCAAGTCCAATCTGTACCAGACTCTGCGGCTTTCTTCTGTATTTTGTTATTGTCGATATTTGCTAGGAACTTATACAGTTCTTCCAGCGCTGGCTTTGCTCCCACGAAATTAGTCCCTTTATCGGACCAGAGCTTCTTAGGATGACCTCTCAAAGCAGTGAAGCGTTGGAATGTTTTTAGGAAACCTTCAGTCGAGAGGTCTTCCACTATGTCGGCATGTATTGCTCTGGATGCCATGCAGCAGAAAACTACGCCCCAGGCTTTCTTACTTGTTCTCTTTTTCACTGAGTCTTTGATCCTGTAGGGACCAAAGAGGTCCAACGTGGTATACTCGAATGGTGCGGCCGGTTCTGTGCGCTCCGGGGGGAGTTCGCTCATGATTTGACGGCACATTTTCGCCTTGTTCTTTCGGCAGTGTATACACAGGTCAATTGTGCTTCGGGCTACTCTTGGCCCCTGCACGACCCAGGCTTTATCTCTCATGCGCAAGAGGGTTCCTGCAATGCCCTCATGGTTTGCCCTGTGAGCTTCCTCTGCCAGGAGGATGCTCACCCATTCCCTGTAGGGAAGTAAAGGCACCCCAGGCCATTCTTTGGCCATGGCTTGAACTCTGCCATGGCACAGCAAAAGTTTGGAGTCCTCCTCTTTGTGGACCACAAGTCTGTCTAGTGTGGTCACAGGGAATTCTGCGCCTTCCTGGGCGGCCAGGCATAGTTCTCTGAAGGCGCTTTGCAGTTCATTCACAGTTAATGCCTCCCACTTTAACAAAGTGTGGGTTGGCGAACGAGCTTTCGTCGTTTGGGCCTTTCGGGTTTTTACTGTCACCCAGAACTTCAGTGCTCTTCGGATGAAGCCGACGACGTTGCAGAGTGTCTTGAGAGAACTGTATCTCCTTGGGTTTATCTGGCCTACGAGAGCCCCGCCCCAAAGTTTGTCAGGGCTTCTGTTTGGCGAGATAATGATATCTGATTCTTCTTTTGTGGCAGGTTTCTTCCCTTCCTCTGAGCTGGCAAGGGGAAGCATTGTCTTTGCTTGCGCTCTTGTGATAGCAACTGTGAAGGCCTTTCTTTGAAGCCTGCTTACTGCGTCTCTCGCAGCGGTAGAAACTTCTGAGGCTGATTTCATTGGCCATTCCTCTTCGGGGTAGGCGAGGAAGTCAGGGCCGCACTGCCACGCAGAATTCTCTCCGAGTAGCTCTGGGGAGCAGTGGCCTCTTGTGACCAGGTCAGCAATATTGCGTTCTCCTGGTACCCACCACCAATCAGTGACGGGACCAGCCTTCTGGATCTCTCCGACCCGATTCGCGAAGAATGTCTGAAAGCCATAGCTTTCTCTTTGGATGGCTCCCAGCACCGTCTGACTGTCGACGAAGTGGAACCACCTTTCGATTTTGATTCTTCCATGTTTGAGCACATACTTCTTTAGACGGGATGCGAACACCGCCCCGCAGATTTCCGCCTTTACTGGATCACCTCTAAGATCAAGAGGGGCCAGTTTCGCTTTTGACTCCACTAGCCGGGCAACTGCTCCCCCAGACGTCTCCCATCGTAGATACAGTACTGCGCCATAGGAATCACAGCTCCCGTCTGAGAACGTGATCCCCCATGGCTTGCCCAACCAGCCGGCGGGCGTGATACTTCTTGGGAATGTGACGCGGCTCAGGCGAGCATATTCCTTGAACAACTCCACTGCTTTCTCTCGGAGCTCCTCTGATAGTGGCTGGTCCCAAGTGTCCTTGGTAATTTTTCCAGCCTCCTGGAATGCTCTTCTCACTAGGATCACTCCCTTCTGCTTGAGTGGAGTTGCGAGACCAATCGGGTCATACAGTCCTGCGACTTGGCTGACTAGAACTCGGCGCGTCAGAGGGTTAGGCGTCCTCTCTATGATATTTTCTTCGGCTAGATCTGCTTCCATCCTCATCTTTTGCCTTCTCCGGGAAAAGTTGATGGACGCCATTACGAAGAGCTTATCTTCTTGAACAAGGTAGCCGACTCCTAAAGCCTTGTTATCTTCCTCCTTAAGTTGGTTCGGTAGAACTAGTGTCTCTGGCTTGGCCTCCAGGGTGTCATGCCTCCCACTGTGACCAGATCGGACCCAGGGTTTGAGGTGGAAGCCGCCTGCCTTCAAGATGACTTCGACCCCCTTAAGGATCTTTTCCAGTCTGTGAGAGTCATTGTGTGATACGAGGAGATCGTCCACGTAGCTGTTGTCCACGATGACAGATCTTTCTTCCGTCAGGTGTGAGAACCGAGGGAGGTATGCGGTCTCTCGCATAGCGACTTGGGCGATGCATCCGGCCGGCTTGTCTCCCATGTTCACCCTGACGACGGCGTAATCCTCTATCTCGTCTTGCGGTGAGTCTCTCCATAGAAAACGGTGTACATGAACTTCCTCCTCTTCAAGCCACACTGAGTTATACATCTTTTTGATGTCACCGATGGCTGCATGTTCTCCCTCTCGGAACCTGAGGAGTACTGCACGGATTTGGTTCAGCACATCAGGACCTTTCAGTAGGATATTGTTCATGCTTACACCTCTGTATTCTTGGCTACTGTCCCAGACGATGCGTACTGGAGTGGTGACGGAGTGTGGGTTCGGTGCGGTCAAGTGACTCACGTACCATACTGCTCCTTTCCATTGGTCCATCATAGACCTAGTTAGTTTCACGGCAGCTCCTCTCTCCACCATTTCGTGGATTTGCCTGGTATAGGCTATTTTCCATGAAAGGTCCTTCTCGAGGCGTTTCTCTGTCCTGAAGAAGGTCGACTCCACAGCTCGGCGATTGTTAGGGAGAGATGCTGGTTGTTCCTTCCAGGGGTACTTTGCATCCCAGTGGGAGTCCCCACAGTGCGAGTCTTTCTCCTTGAAAGTCAAGCCAGCCTTGATGATCTCTAGCTCCCGCTCGTCAGCCAGTGTCATTTCCTTTCCTCCGGGAGGACAGTTACCACAGCGACATCCCCCACAGATGGGGTCACAGGCTGCTCCGATGCTGTCCCATTTCAGCCAGTCGAAGACTTCCTTGTTGCTTGTGGCAGTTACTGCCTCTTTCATGCTTTTCCTCTTGGTTAAGTCTACCGTGAGGTCTTCGTATCTTCTATTTATGGTTGTTCCCATGGAGCGTGCGAAGTGGGTCAATGAATGACGCGTGGTCATTTTTACTTCTTCGAAGAGCTCCGGATGCGCACCGCTCACAGTTTTGCCCAGTGGGCCGTCCCATAGCACCAGATCACCGGCTCTCTCCATTCTTTGTGGGGCCAGGCGACCTTCCCGGGTGCTAATGAGCAGATCAATTGTATCAGGCCGGGTCAATTCTCCTGGCTTGACACATGGGAAAAACTTTTCTAGCCTCTCAGAGTTCACCACCCTATCTACCTTGGCGATGTCCTCAAGGCCGTAGCAGAGCATTTCGTGGGCTCTCAAGGTCCCCTTCGGGGTCCATACTTTAATTGCCACCACATACCTCTTGGTATCGACTCTGACTGCCATCTTCCCAACACCGTACACGACCAGTGTGATAGGTTCGCCGGCCAGCCCGAGCCTCTTGGCGGCTCTGTGTGTGATATAGTTGGTGTCGGAGGCGAGGTCCATCAGCGCTCCAACACAGTCTCCTCCTCTTGTCGTGACGTCCATGAGCATCATGAGGACTGGGTATTCTTTTATGCCACTCTTGTCCAACAGGCTCTTGCTGGCGTACACTTGGGAGGTCGCTCTGTTCGTGAAGGCTTTCTTGAATGCTTCCATTTGGAGCGTTGACAATTTTAACTCTGTGACCACCTTCTCCTGCTCAGCCGTAAGGCCTCGGAGCCCTTTACGAGCGCCGGGCTCATTGGTTGTTTCGTTCCTGCTCTGTGTCTTGGAGCAGAGGAGAAAATGATGGTTGACAGGGCCGCCCCCCTTTACACACTCATCTTTCTTACAGAGGAATCTTTTCTCGCATGGGCCGTTGGCCCCGTGATAAGCGAGGCATTTAAAGCAAGCTCCAGCTTTCTTCACCTGGGCTCGTTTCTCTAGTAGTTTAGCCTTCTTGAAGGCCGGGCAGAAGTACAGTCTTTTCCCATGTGCTTCCTCTCCACACATGGTGCACGAGTCCCTCTGGGGCTCTCTTCTTACTTCGCTCGCTGTCGTTCTTGTAAATGACCGTCTATCACCTCCCCTGTCGCTCAGCCTTTCACGCTGGGTTGGTCTTTCGCCAGCGTGGGTGGCTCCGATCTCTAACTGTGCTAGCCTCTCGAGGATCCTTTCTTGTCCTTTCAAAAATGACAAGAGTCTGTCAAAGTAACTTGCGGGAGTGACGCCATTCGCGGGGTCACGCTCATAGGAGATCCACTTCTCTCGCATGCCTATAGGCAGTTTTCTTTCTATGGCGGCAACAGTTAGGTGATTTTTGATCACGTCCTCCATCCCAAGGTCCTTTAAGTCGTACAGTGCGGTTTCCACTGCCTGGACCAGGTCAATCATTGGCCTAGGCTGGTTACTCCGTACTGGGGGCACTTCTTCCAGACCTTTGAGGATCAGACTTGCGGTTGTGCTCCTGTCTCCAAAACGGTTGTCCAGGAGTCTGAAAACGTCGTCCGCTGTTCTGCAGCGATCCAGCCCGAGTTTCTTTCTCAGTGGCTCTTCTACGCTGTCAAGAAGGTGATATAATTTGCATACAGGCAATCCTGATGGTTCGGCCAAAGCCTGGAGGTCCTCCCAATTATCCCGCCAGCGCCAATAGGTCCTTCTGTCGCCACAGAATCTGGGCAGATTGATGGCGGCAAGCTTTATCTTAGGTCGGGCCCCCTGGTAGGCTCTGTGGTGAGCGAGACCTTCCCGCGTCGCGCCCTCATCGCCTGATGGCGTGGCGTGGTCACATCGTAACTGAGGCATGATAGCGAGGTCAGCGCTCTGGTAGAGATAGGGTTCGCTGCCGGGTTGTCTTACCCGTGGGAGCGAACTCCTGTCTGTATACTCATGAGGTCGACTTCTTGTGGTCTCTGTTCCAAGCTGGAGATGGGTTTCTTTCGGGGCCCCCTCGTGGCTCCCGAAAGGTAAGGGAGAGTCTTTGGAAGCGCCCTCTATTTGACTACTGTCAAGCTGAGGGGATGACGAGTGGATGTGAAGGACTTCACCTTTGCTGTTGGTGGACGGGGAAGGTTTGGCCTCCGCGACGCGTTGCGAAACATCATTTGAAATATCAAGTGGGCCGGTTACGTCACCGCCCCTTTCAATGTCGTGTGTCCTTCTATCCTCTTCACCCTCATAGGCACATCCATTGTCACCCTTTCCCCTAGGTTCTAGAAGGGTCGACCACTTGTCCATCAGTGCTGCTCTTTCCTCGTCCAAGTGCCTGTACCGCTTTTCCAATTCAGATATGTTGGGAGTCGGGAGAAGGTATCTTCACTCTCTCATCATTTGTTCGAAGGCGTTGAGTCTTCTCTCTAATTTGTTCCCCTCCAATGCTCTCTTGTCTTGGGGTGCCCATTGGGTGCAGAGCCTCTTTGCCTCTTCCAAGGCCTCCTTAAACTCCGCTTCAAGGGGGCCTAACTTTGGTTGAACGAAGCGGGACCATACCTCCGAGAAGATCTTCTTCTCTAGTGTCACTTTCCTCTGCTTGCTTCCGTCTTTCTTTGCTGTGGCGTCGGCCATCACGGTAGCATGCGCAGTTCCGTCGGCCTCCTCCAATGCTCCAATATAGTCCCCTGTCGTGTCAACGAGCTTCGCAAACTCTATTTGCAGAGCTTTCTTGTCGTTGACTAGCTCCGCTAGCGATGCAGTGTCAACATTGTCAGCTACTTGGTTGGCTCTCCTTGTGAAAGCAGTTTGCGCCGCAGTACGCCTCTTCTTTAGCTCTTCCACATCCACACCTTCCATCTTGTCCCAGTCAGCCGTTGCCCCAACTGGAGCTCTTCTTGCGGCTGAGTCGCTGGTCGCAGGCGGTAATAAACAATGAGGTTAACAGTCAGAAGCACAGTTCGTACAGTTGGCGTGTAGCAGAGTAATTACAATGACACTGCTCTAAGCAGGAGATAATGCTGGGACCGTATAGTGGATCAACGTAGCTTCTTCACTCACTTGAAACCTGGTAATGGCCACAATGAGGGTGAGCAAATAGGATAGAGTTAGTGGGCACCGTTTCAGCCCTTGGTTAATCCATTCATCGTATAGTTTACGGCGTCTGGAGCAACAACGTACTTACACCATTCAACACATCCAAGGCATAGGGTGTCAATGATAATGTTCACAGCATTTGGAGCAACAACGTAGTTGCTTGATTCAACACAGCCAAGGCATGGGTGTCAATGATAATGTTCACGGCGTTTGGAGCAACAATGTGGTTGCTTAGTTCAACACAGCCAAGGCATTGGGTGTCAATGATAATGTTCACAGCGTTTGGAGCAACAACGTAGTTGCTTGATTCAACACAGCCAAGGCATGGGTGTCAATGATAATGTTCACAGCGTTTGGAGCAACAATGTGGTTGCTTAGTTCAACACAGCCAAGGCATTGGGTGTCAATGATAATGTTCACAGCGTTTGGAGCAACAATGTGGTTGCTTAGTTCAACACAGCCAAGGCATTGGGTGTCAATGATAATGTTCACAGCGTTTGGAGCAACAACGTAGTTGCTTGGTTCAACACAGCCAAGGCATTGGGTGTCAATGATAATGTTCTTTAGCTAGCATTGGTGGCCAGCAGTGTTAGCATTCTTTGGCTAGTAAGGTTAGCAGTCTTTGACTAACAGGGTTAGCAGTCTTTGGCTAACAGCGTTAGCATTGGTGGCTAGCAGTATTTAGCATAGGATGGCTAATGGCTAGCGTTAAGCATTGGCAGCTAGCAGTGTTAGCAATCTTTGGCTAACAGGGTTAGCAGTCTTTGGCTAACAGGGTTAGCAATGGTGGCTAGCAGCATTTAGCATTGGTTGGCTAATGGCTAGCGTTAAGCATTGGCAGCTAGCAGTGTTAGCAATCTTTGGCTAACAGGGTTAGCAGTCTTTGGCTAACAGCGTTAGCAATGGTGGCTAGCAGTATTTAGCATTGGTTGGCTAATGGCTAGCGTTAAGCATTGGCAGCTAGCAGTGTTAGGAATCTTTGGCTAACAGGGTTAGCAGTCTTTGGCCAACAGGGTTAGCAATGGTGGCTAGCAGCATTTAGCATTGGTTGGCTAATGGCTAGCGTTAAGCATTGGCAGCTAGCAGTGTTAGCAATCTTTGGCTAACAGGGTTAGCAGTCTTTGGCTAACAGGGTTAGCAATGGTGGCTAGCAGCATTTAGCATTGGTTGGCTAATGGCTAGCATTAAGCATTAGCAGCTAGCAGTGTTAGCAATCTTTGGCTAACAGGGTTAGCAGTCTTTGGCTAACAGGGTTAGCAATGGTGGCTAGCAGCATTTAGCATTGGTTGGCTAATGGCTAGCGTTAAGCATTGGCAGCTAGCAGTGTTAGCAATCTTTGGCTAACAGGGTTAGCAGTCTTTGGCTAACAGCGTTAGCATTGGTGGCTAGCAGTATTTAGCATAGGATGGCTAATGGCTAGCGTTAAGCATTGGCAGCTAGCAGTGTTAGCAATCTTTGGCTAACAGGGCTAGCAGTCTTTGGCCAACAGGGTTAGCAATGGTGGCTAGCAGCATTTAGCATTGGTTGGCTAATGGCTAGCGTTAAGCATTGGCAGCTAGCAGTGTTAGCAATCCTTGGCTAACAGGGTTAGCAGTCTTTGACCAACAGCGTTAGCAATGGTGGCTAGCAGTATTTAGCATTGGTTGGCTAATGGCTAGCGTTTAAGCATTCACATTGGATGGAGTTCGGCGACTCCACCACTTCAAGCAACCAGCATGTGGGCGGAATACGGCGATTCCAACCCAGTAAGCAGTCAACATCAACGTTTCACTTCCCTTGAGCTGACCGCGTCCTCTCCAATGTGCCCCGTCGCGTGTATCCACTCCGTCCTGGTTCCACCTTGACGTTGAGGGGTATCCCACGCGGCACCTCCTTCTGCGTTCCGTCCGTCCCGTCTCGTCGCGGGCGCGTTCGGTAAATAATTGTCCAATTATCTAGCAGTCTCAGTCTATGAGTCAACTAGATGTCCCCCTTGGAAGGGTGTGGGCGAAATGACTTTTCTTACACCATAGAAACAATTCGGACTTTATAAGAATGTTCGTTTATTTGGACCTTGAAGCCCAGCATCCAGCTTATCCTCTGTTACAATAATCACCAGGTGGTCAATTAACAAGGGGTTTAGCTTGTAGCTTGGTAGTTGGTAGTAGCTTACATCCAAGCATTAGTGGATAATGTTAGTAGAGGGCGAAGTGGTATTGGTAATGTTCAACCAGGTCGCCTCTGTTGATAGTTCGTTAATAGTTAAGTTGCCATTTAGCAACCAGTTCTGGTTAGTGTAGTCAGACATTTAGTTAGTCTGTATGTTCATTCAGTCTGACATTAGTCAGTTTATAGTCAGACGTCAGTCAGACGATAGTTAGCATTTAGTCAGTGTTCATTCCAATGCTAGTCAGCGTTTAGTCAATAGTAGTCAGACGTTAGTCAGACGTTAGTCAGACGTTAGTCAGATTATTTACCTATACAAAAGAAAGGAAAACAGACAGCATTAATTAATAACTAGATATATGAATTAAAGAGAATGCGGATATTAACGGCGCATATAATGCTACGTACCGTTGGCCAGTCACGAGTTCGCCCACAGGGCTTTTCACCTTACAGTCTAGACTGAGAGTGTCACTTAAATAGCGCGACGCGCCTGCGCAGAGAGCTTACCTGCTCAAAGTCGCAATACGTACTCCAAAGTGCGTCCACTAGGCGGCACCAGATAATAATTAACTCATGCAATAAATGTATACAATAAATGTTACACATGATAATAATGAAGGATAATAATGATAAATATATTGGGAAAAACGTCGGATAATTCTCCAGGTACAACATATAATAGAATCCAATAAAAATACAGTGGTACAACATATAATATAATCCAATAAAAAAAAAACATTGTGCAATAAACAGGTAACAGGTAACATGGTGTGACATCTCGGTATCTGTACATAGTATTTACAGAGCATATAGGACATGCTAGGTAGCTTGTACTTATTTAGCAGCAACCGGAAGTAGGAAGTGCACTAAACCAATGCACTTGTACAGTACGTAGCAACGTTGGCTCTCATAACGTCAGCTAGCCAGCAGCTCCGGGTACAGCAGGTAGCAACGTTAGCTCTCATAACGTTAGCCAGTTAGCAGCTCCGGGTACTAAAAATAAAGCATCACATTAATAAGACAACAGTAATAAAAGTACGGCAATAGGCAAAGTACAGTAAAATAACATTTCAGTAAAAGATCAATACATAAAAAATAAAAACATAATAATAAAAACATTTCCATAAGATACTCGCTTTCCCTAAGGCATGGTACACTATTTGTAAGCTATACTGTATAGGTACGTTTTTAATTTTCCTTTAAAAATTTGTATGGAGCTGGCGTTTCTGATGTGTGTTGGTAGTGTGTTCCATAGTTTTGGGGCATAGTTGGCAAATGCCATACTTCCTATCCTCTTTTGGTTTCTGGGTGTGTCTAGTAAACCTGTAGTGGATGGCCGTAGCGTTCTTGAGGGCAGATAACTAACTAGGGAATTTGCTATGTATTTTGGGCCTTGCTCATTAAGAGCTTTATATGTCAGGAAAAGGACCTTAAAATCAATTCTATGAGTTATTGGAAGCCAGTGCAGAGTGGCTAGGACTGGAGTGATATGTTCTCGTCTCTTTGTATGAGTTAGTAATCGAGCTGCAGAGTTTTGGATAAGCTGAAGCTTCCCAATGGTTGCTTTGGGAAGACCAGTGAACAGTGCAATACAATAGTCAAGCCGGCTTGAGACAAAAGCATGAATCAGTGTCTCTGCATCCTTTTTATTTACGAAAGGTCTTACTTTCGCTATGTTTCTTAGGTGGAAGAATGACGTTTTCATGGCCTTATTAATATGAGACTTAAAGGTCAGGTCTGAGTCCAAGATGACACCTAGGCTTGTAACCTCAGTCTTTACATAGGCTGACAGATTCCCCAGATTTTCTCACAGCACTTCCCTTTTCGCTTTTGGGCAGATCAATAGGATTTTGGTCTTGCTTTCGTTTAATTTTAGGAAGTTATTGTTCATCCACTTGTTTATTGCTAACAGACAGTTTGTAATGGACTGTATGGCTGTAGTGTTATTTGGTTCTGCGGAGATATATAGTTGTGTATCATCAGCATAACTATGGAAGTTGTGGTCTCAAATGATGTCCCCGAGGGGCAGCATATATAGTGAGAAGAGTAATGGACCAAGGCACTCCAAAGTTGCTGTCATGTTTCTCGGATACATTGTCTCCAAGCTTAACATAGAACCTTCTCCCCTTAATGTATGTTATGAGCCAATTTAGTACATGATCGGAAAAGCCAACCAGTCTTTCAAGACGACTGATCAGGATATTATGGTCAATCGTATCGAACGCTGCACTAAGGTCCAATAGGACAAGAATTGAGACTTTGCCAGCATCGGAGTTTAGCCTGAGGTCGCTAACTATTTTAGTAAGGGCAGTTTTAGTGCTGTGATTTGTTCTGAAACCTGATTGTAGTGAAGAAGGCACAGCAACGCCTCTACTTCCTTAGGCGCCTAAGGAAGTTCAAAGTGAGTCCGAAGATCCTCAAGAACTTCTACTCGTGCACAATAGAGAGCATCCTGACTGGTAACATCACCTCCTGGTTTGGGAATAGCACCGCAGAACACGTAGCAGACTACAGAGAGTGGCCCGTTCAGCCGAACGCACAATTGGAGGTGGGCTTCCCACTCTCCAGGACATTTATAACAAGCGTTGCAGGGCCAAGGCTAAGAAAATAATCAAAGACTCTAGTCACCCAAACAACTGCCTCTTTGATCTGCTGCGGTCAGGCAAGCGCTACCGGAGTCTCATGGCCAGTACAGAGAGACTCAGAAGAAGCTTCTATCCTCAGACCATCAGGATGCTCAATGACAATGACACTATGTAACAACCCATCATCTACACTCACTGCACACACATCCACATGTACACACTCACTTTAAACAAACACTCACCTTACCACTAACTTGACACACTTTAGACACTTTAACAAACTTTATATTTATCTATTATTAAGAGATTTGCACTACATTCATACCTCATTTGCACCCTACCCTAAGTTTTGTACCTCATCTCATTTCTGCATTGTACCTCACCTCACTGTTACTCATTTTACTCTGTATTGTATATTGTATATATGTATATTGACTGAACATTCCTTACTTACTTTTCACTTACTTCTTAATAACTTTTTTTATTAACTTTTTTTACTGTATGTAGCACACTCTCAGGGCTCATACAGAAACAAGCATTTCATCATAAAGTATTCTGTATTTTGTTGTGACAAATAATAAACAAACTTGAACTTGAAAACTGGAAACTTGTACTTCGTTTCAATACTTAAGTACTGTTTTGGGGGATTTGTACTTTACTCACTGCGTATAATACTACTATAATAATACTGCGTATTATTAGGTTTGTATAATTGTACTTTTACTCAATTACATTTCAGAGAAAAAAAATACTTTTGACTCCTTACATAAAAATGCAGACATACAAAGTACAAAGTACAAATCTCACAGGTCCAACAATTTTAATTAGGATATTTGTTTCTCTGGTCGAACTAACGTTAATGTTATTAATCCTGCGGCAGTGCTTTATTTAAAAACAGCCAATCAAATCCCCATCAATGGAAAAGGAACCCGCCCATACCCATGCTGATTGGTCCTTGTGCAAGACTAGAAAGCGGGGATCTTTGATTAAACTTAGACAGTCAGAGTGACAAGCTACAGAAGATGGCCACAAACGATAGGACGAGTGATGAAGAGGACGAAACAGAACATTGCCTTGCCCTGAAGTGTACTTGTTGATGATTGGGGTTACGGGAGGCCAGTGTAATATTAGTCCAGACATCACCCCAATCAAACTCAGGGTCCAGTTCGCCTATTGCTTAATAACAGCGGAGCAGTGCTGCCGTTGCTTCCGCGTTTTCCCTGATTGGCTGCGACACGCCCCGCGGCAGGCGCGGCAACCGCAGAGCGGAGCGGCAGAGCTTGCGGAATTATGTAACCGCCCTAATCCGCCATGATTTTCATTCGGCGCTCAGCTCACCTGGCAGCTCAGCGGTCCTGCGGTCCGTTGTTGACGAGTTTGAATCCCATGAAAAAAAAATTTTTAACGTGATTTTTTTTTTAACGTGTATTCTTTCGCCGGTTAAGGTTAGGCATGGTTAAGGTTAAGGTTAAGGTTAGGCATTGTTTCAGAGTTGGTTAAGGTTAGAACGGTTAAGTTTAGGCGCTGTTAAGGAGCTGGTTAAGGTTAGAGTTTGTCTTAGAGAATGCCAATATTCTTTCTATGGTTAAGGTTAAGGTTAGGCATGGTTAAGGTTAAGGTTAAGGTTAGGCATTGTTTCGGAGTTGGTTAAGGTTAGAACGGTTAAGTTTAGGCGCTGTTAAGGAGCTGGTTAAGGTTAGAGTTTGTCTTAGAGACAGCCTATTTCCGCACTGCCGCTCTCCCGCGTTGCCGCGGTCACATGGTCAAATTGTCACATTCTTGCACTGCTCCGCTGTTAAAAAGCAACACGCGTCCAGTTCTGGAATGTCTTCCCGCCAAATTATAAGGGGAGGTTCTTGTATGTGGATTCGAGTGAGAGTTTGTAAAAGTCTAAAACAAAGCCCCTTGAGGTTGTTCTGTCTCCTATGAGACTAGAAAAAGGTGTGGATGTAGTGGCTGAGCCCACAGAACCCCATGCGCCCTGAGGATGTAGTGGCTGAGCCCACAGAACCCCATGCGCCCCCTGAGCGCTGCTCTTAGTTGTAAAGAAAAGGTCATAGAAATCTCTTAGGTCTTGAAATGAACGAAGGCCGGTTTTATCATAAACATCCCCTAGAGTGTGGACTCCCTTCCTTTCCCACCTGGGGTTGTTAATCGGTTTATGCCCAATAAGTAATGGTTGGTTATGAAATATTAGGGAGTTGAGGTGCCATGGGCATTTGATGATACAAGATCTCTGTGCGTTACGCCATGTCTGAATCACATGGGAGATGATGGGAGCAAATTGTAATTGCCAATTGCGTCTTCACTCCATGACACCGGAAGCCCCTCCTATTTCTCTCATGTTGTAACTAACCGGTACAGCTCATTCTTGCTCTTCTCCCCTCTCTCTTCATCTGGCTGGACTGTCTCCATTGTCCCCCTCACCATCACCATGCTCTGTTGGCTGCAAGTGTAATAAGCAATTAAACTACACAAAGGAGAGTAACACACACAGGACAGGATGCAGGAGATGAGCATTTGATCATTAAAAATCCAAATGCAATTCACGTTCATAATGAAGTCTGCTCTGTTTCTCTGTAGGATGTGCTTCCAGTAGTGTGTCCTTGACCCGGTCCCAGACGGTGTCATCCTCCTCCAGTTTATGTTTAAACTGAGGATCCAAATGCGGTTGCCTCTCCAAGGAGGGCTCTAATGTCGACACTGAAATACTGGAGTGTGGAGATGTTCTTGCTGAAAGCAACTCTGTTATATATCTAGAACAGTACACTTCATCAGTGCTGTCCTATATTCACTTTTGCACAAAAGATGTCACCACTCGTAAGGAAATCCGGGTGTTCCCTAACGAGAAACCCTGGATGAACAAAAAGGTTAGGAATCTGCTATGGTTTTACTAAGCTAATGGCACTGTCTGCAGCCTATAGTCTAGCAAGAGCTAATCACTAAAGCAGCAAAACACAAATACAAACTTAGGATCAAGGACAATACATCCTCCACCCTCACCCTGAACACAGGTGTCCCCCAGGGATGTGTGCTCAGTGCTGAGCCCTCTCCTGTATGCCCTCTTCACCCACTGACTGTCTGCCTGTCCACAGTTATGGGACTGATCTCTAACAACGATGAGTCAGCAGCATACAGAGATGAAACCTGACAGCCTGGTGTTCTGCCAACAATCTCATTCTTAACAACAAGAAGACTAGGAAGATAAGGAGAACAGATCTCAGTGTTCAATGACAGCGAGGCTGTCGAGAGAGTCTTGAGTTTTACATTTCTGGGGGCGCACATCACAAGGACGTCTCCTGGGCTGTTCACACCTCCACTGTCATTGGAGAGGCGCACAACACCGCCTCTAATTCCTGAAGAAGCTGAGGAGAGCCAGACTGTGAGGAAGGTGAGGAGAGCCAGACTGTGAGGAAGGTGTGGAGAGCCAGACTGTGAGGAAGCTGAGGAGAGCCAGACTGTGAGGAAGGTGAGGAGAGCCAGACTCTGAAGAAGGTGAGGAGAGCCAGACTGTGAGGAAGGTGTGGAGAGCCAGACTGTGAGGAAGGTGTGGAGAGCCAGACTGTGAGGAAGCTGAGGAGAGCCAGACTGTGAGGAAGGTGAGGAGAGCCAGACTCTGAAGAAGGTGAGGAGAGCCAGACTGTGAGGAAGGTGAGGAGAGCCAGACTCTGAAGAAGGTGAAGAGAGCCAGACTGTGAGGAAGGTGAGGAGAGCCAGACTGTGAGGAAGGTGAGGAGAGCCAGACTGTGAGGAAGGTGTGGAGAGCCAGACTCTGAAGAAGGTGAAGAGAGCCAGACTGTGAGGAAGGTGAGGAGAGCCAGACTGTGAAGAAGGTGAGGAGAGCCAGACTGTGAGGAAGGTGAGGAGAGCCAGACTGTGAGGAAGGTGAGGAGAGCCAGACTGTGAGGAAGGTGTGGAGAGCCAGACTGTGAGGAAGGTGAGGAGAGCCAGACTGTGAGGAAGGTGAGGAGAGCCAGACTGTGAGGAAGGTGAGGAGAGCCAGACTGTGAGGAAGGTGTGGAGAGCCAGACTGTGAGGAAGGTGAGGAGAGCCAGACTGTGAGGAAGGTGAGGCTGAAAAAACGTCTTCCACCAATCTGTCAAAAGCCCCTTTCAGACATGCACTGGACCCCTGGCCTTATCTACACATTAATTGGAGGGGCTGTACAGTATGTCTGAACGTAAACGTTGAAATTACGCAGGAGTGTAAAAAGTACCCAGAAATTATACTTAAGTGAAAGTATGGGTACCGTCTCAATATCTTACTCAAGTAAAAGTCAGAGTATCTGGCTAAAAACACACTTGAGTAAAAGTAAAAAAGTTTCTACTTTTAAATGTACTTAAGTACTAAAAAGTTAAAGTCAAAACTTTTTTTCTGACTGTCTATTCTTCTGATAGCAGGTGTTTAATCAAAGATCCCGCCTTTCTAGTTTTGCACAAGGACCAATCAGCATGGGTATGGGCGGGTTCATTTTCCATTGATGGGGATTTGATTGGCTGTTTTTAAATAAAGAGTGGCCGCAGGTTTAATAATGTTAACGATAGGTTATGTATATAACCTAGTTATATGAGTATTGGCTGAGCGTCCCGCTCAAGCCTATTGAGATACCCCTTATCTCCTGTACCTACTGTACTCCACCACGAAACAACTTATGCACCCACACCTGACTGGGTCCCGCCCCTATGGAGGCGTAGCCTATAAGACCATGGTCCTGGTCACCAAACACCCTTCCTCGCCAAAATCCTGTTCCAGTAAAAGATCCCTCAAAAGGGAACTCAGGGCCGCTTAGAGCGGGACGCTCAGCCAATACTCATATAACTCATCGTTATATTTCGTATGGCTTATCGCGTCCCGCTCAAGCCTATTGAGATATGGGTTAGAGCGGACGCGAGACCCGACAGATGTACCCCCTGAGGACCCGTAAGCCCACATCAAGGGGTGCGGGGAGCCCTGTCACCCCATCCTTCCTAACGAAGGGGGGGAGCAGTCAACTCCACTTGAGTGCGAACAAGAGGGAACTAGAACCCCTTGAACACACAGCACAGGCGGAACCACGTGTGACCTAACACACTGTGGCCCATACCCACACACTCCTGCTACCCTACCAAAGGACGGGAAGCAGGAAAGGCCACAGACCCCAGAACCGCCTGGGAGACAGAAACCCCGGTCATGTCCATGAGGTAAAACCTTACAAAGGGGCCCGGGGAGGACCATGAAGCTGCAGCACAGATGTCCTCCACCGAGGCCCCACCCAGGAGGGCGGCAGAGGCAGCCACCCCACAAGTGGAGTGCGCCCTGATGCCCCCAGGGGGATCCTGCCCAGCCAATGTGTAGCAGAGGGCAATGCCCTCGCACAACCAATGGGACAGGCGCTGTTTCGACAGTGCCTTACCGGCACGAGAACCACCGTAACAGACAAAAAGCTGATCGGTAACCCTGAGGTCCTGAGTACGGCTGAGGTAAATCCCCAAGCACGGACCGGACATGACAGGTGAAGGCCCGCATTTAACTCACTAGCGTGAGGAGGAGGACGAAACACCTGAACCACAATATCCCGGGAGCGGAAGGAACTCCGGATATTCTTAGGCATGAAAGCAGGATTAGGTCGCAGAGTGGCACCGCAATCGGCCCGAAAAGACAGGCACTCTGGACGTACCGAGAGAGCACAGAGCTCACCCACGCGTTTAGCGGAAGTGACAGCCAGCAGGAACGCGGTCTTGAAAGACAGCCGTTCCAACGGCGCCTGCTCGAGCGGCTCAAACGGGGCCAAGGACAACCGACCGAGGACTAATTGAAGATCCCAAGTCGGAGCCAAGGAGCGTTGCACCGGCTTAACGCGTCGAGCGCCAAGCAGGAAACGCTTCACAAGAGGGTGGCTGAACAAAACAGTCCCCTCAATTCCCTCATGATAGGAGGATATAGCCGCCGCATATATCCTCACCGTCGAAGCCGACAGTCTACCAAGAAGAGACTGGAGATAACTCAGAACAGCATCCAGGGGGCAGGAGACTGGGTCCCAGCCCCCCGCCTTACACCACTCTTGGAACGCACGCCATCTGCCCACGTAAACCGCGACAGTGGAGGGAGCA
Organism: Notolepis coatsorum; assembly: GCF_963971535.1. Taxonomy (NCBI): domain Eukaryota; kingdom Metazoa; phylum Chordata; class Actinopteri; order Aulopiformes; family Paralepididae; genus Notolepis; species Notolepis coatsorum. Next base: position 101,770,308 of record NC_140175.1, read on the forward strand.
TGTGCACACCGGATGGTCTCAACCACCGAAGGGTCCATTCTCTCCAGCCTCACCCTCCCACCAGCCACACCAACAGCCGTTGGCCCAACATCGGAAACTGGAACAGTGACCCGTCGTGCTGTGAGAGGGCCGTCGCCGACCAAGGAATGACCCAAGGAGGAGCGACCAGAAGCTGGATCAAGACCGGGAACCACACTGACTTGCCCCGGTCCGGCGCGACCAGGATCACTGTCCTGCGCTCCCTCCGTATCCGCTCCAACAGCTGACTCAACAGCTGTACAGGAGGAAAGGCGTACAGAAGACCGGGCGGCCATGGAAAGGTCGAGAAGGCATCCACCCCCAAGGGGGGATGATCCGCTCGACTGAGCGAGAACCACAAGGGGCACTTGTGAGAGCGTCTGCACGCAAACAGATCTACCGAGGCCTCCCCGAACCGATCCCAGATCTGTCTGACTATGTCGGGGCGGAGTTCCCACTTGTCGTAATGAGGACCGCCCCGAGACATCATATCCGCCCCCATATTCTCTGTACCAGGAATGTGGAGCGCCCCCTCAGACTGCGCAGCCTGCGGGATGCCCATAGCCAAAGTTCGACCGCCGCCCGGAGCAGGCGGATGGAACGAGTCCCACCCTGCCTGTTGATATACGCCGCTGCCGTCATACTGTCTGTCCTGACCAAAACGTGTTCGCCTACCACCAGGTGGTCGAACCGTTTGAGGACCAGGAGGACCGCCTTCAACTCCAACACATTGATATGCGGGGTATCTGGGCCAGCATGACCCGTCCAGCTGTCCCCCACTGCGTGGGTCCGACACGTCCCTCCCCAACCCGTGAGAGAGGCGTCGGTGAAGACCGTGACGTGTGAGCTCCTGCTGCCTATGGGGAACCCAATGGTGAGGATACTCAGCCTCCTCCAGTGGGCGAGATCTCCCCATATCGACAAAGGAACCGTCAACGGTTTCCTTTTGTCCCTCACCGGATCTATTCTCATAGAGAGAAACCACCTCTGTATCCTCCTCATGAAGAGGAGGCCAAGAGGAACCACCGTGTGAGCAGATGCCATAATGCCTAGCAGACGCATCACTTGCAGCGCCGTGACCGTCCCTCCCAGACGGAAACCCCCGAGCGCGTGACGGAGAACCACCCGACGCTGCTCCGAGAGGATTGAAATCATGGGCCTTGACCTCAACGTCAAGCCCAAGTACTCCCCCTGTTGACTGGGAAGAGGGGTACTCTTCTTCCAATTCACAGCAAAACCCAGGCTGGTGAGGAATTCCACCACCAGCCTGGTATGAGACCTGGCAACCTCCTCCGAACGACTGAGGAGTAGAATGTCGTCGAGATAGAATAGTACTCGTAACCCCCGACGACGTAAGGGCTCCAGCGCAGTCGCCACGCACTTGGTGAATGTGCGGGGAGCCAGAGAATAACCGAACGGCATCCTCTGGTACTCGTACGCTACGCCCTGTAACAGGAACCGTAGGAATTTCCTGTGAGGAGGGTAAATGGGGATGTGAAAATACGCATCCTTCAGGTCTATGGAGGTGAACCAGTCTCCCCTCCTGACAGCAAGCAGAAGGAGTTTGACGGTCAACATTCTGAATGGTCTTGCTACAATCAACCGATTGAACGTGGACAGATCCAGTATAGGTCTGACCCCCCCTGTTTTCTTGGGTATCAGAAAATAACGGGAGTAGACGCCTGACATTGCGTCCTCTCTCGGAACCACAACGACGGCCTGCTTTGCCAACAGAGATTGGATCTCGTCGGCCAGGGCTGTCACTGCTTCTGACCCTGACAATAGGGTCGGCACCAAACGGAACGGAGGGTGGGGTTGTGCGAACTGCAAAACAAGCCCCTCCCTCAATGTTCCCTCTATCCACCCATCCAGACGTCATTCCTGTCGCCATATGTGAAAATAATCCCACAGCGCACCCGCCGTCAACTGACGCTGGGCCGCAAGGAACAGTAGATAGTTGGCCCGGTCCCTCCCGCTGTGCGACGCACCCAAGGGGGGACCCCGACAGAAAGGGCCGGTTTGATACGGGAGAAGCTGTCATCAAACTGGTTGACACACACCCCTCTAGCGCATGCTGAGGAGTTGTTCCGCAGCTAGACACGCAAGGCATGAGGACCCCATGGGCTCCTACACGCCGAAGCCCTGCAGTGATATTGCTACCACCCAAATCACGCTCACCTCTCCTTTGCAGACCACTGCCGCTGTGACGGGAGTGGGAGGCATCAGCGCGATACCCCGCCTGGCGAAGGCGAAGCCGGGGTAACCCTTGCTGTGCATTCAACAGAAGAGGCCTCGAGTCCCCCTGCTGAACACTGTAGCTAGTGGCAGCTGTAACACCAGGCTCATCCAACACACAACGTGTGGTGCAGGAACCACGCGACGGAACATTCTCACGGACAGACCCAGGCTCAGCCATCAACTGGGTGTCAGCCCCTGTCCCCATGAGAAGTGAAGAATGGGGCCGCATACGCTTCAAGGAAGGTTCGCGGCCCGCAGCCAAAGGAGAACGATCAGAGCCCCGCTTCCGTGGGTAACAGAGAGAGGATTGAACGGGGAGCGGGCTGCTCGCGGCAAAGTGACGACGGCTTGTTTTACCAAACTCAAGGCTGTCGGCCTTGTGGTACCCTGTTGACTCTCCACCCAGGGCACCACTGGCAGGCGAAACATGGCCGCCTGTCGAGGATCTCGTCACAGTCGTTGACGAGACCGTGCTCCCACCTCTGGCTGCACAGCGTGAGGCGGTGTAGGACCCAGATCAACAACCGCCTGCGCCTCCACAGAATGCCCAAAAAGACTATCTGTGGAAAAATGAGTCGTGAGGAGAGAAAACCTATCCTCTTCCCCAAGAGGAGATTGCTCCAACCAAACATGCCTAACAACCAACGTTGATAGCATCCTAATCCTCCCCGCAGTTATAGTTTGCGACTGAGTCAAGATCTCCATAACACCACAAACATGAACCATGTTTACAATGTCGGCTGGACCCAAAGTCCTACTACCCGACGCCAATGTGGATAGGAAACTAGCCAGCTGAGCCATAACACTGGCCGCCGCCAAATACCATCCTGTAGCAGTATACAACTCATCCGTCCATACTGCCACCCTCCGAGCCGATTCGCTATCAAGCATCGGCCGGGCGGGACGTCGTTCATCCCCGCCGGGGCACAGGAACAAAGCTACCTGGCTACTTAGCCACGGTACACCCGGCCTGCACCCTGTTGTTAGCCCGTTCACCTGTAAAAAAGGTAAATAGGACTCAGCGAAACCCCCCACATCAACCACCGACTGACCTTCATCAATTATTAGAACAACAACCCATTTCAGCGTCAACGTTAGCATTAGCAGAAGTAGCAGTAGTAGCATTAACGTTAGCAGCGTGCTCCAGGATTGCCAGGAAACCGTCCACTGCAGTGGAACGATCACCAAGCCGCCCCGGCCCTGGCGCTGAAACATACTCCACAGCATTACCAATACTGACATTGATGCCTAATGACAGTGATGTACCTGAACGCGTTCAATGAACGATCGTTCATGAACGCGTTCGTATTTTGGGCGAACTTGAACTGAACGTACTGTATATTCGCTAAATGAACGTAATTGAGAACGCGTTCATTCTCAGCCCTGTGTAACGGAGTTCAAAAGTGCGTTCATTCTCAGCACTCTGTTATAACGGCGTTCAAAGATGTGCCATATTTCATATGCATTTCAGCCGAAAACTCAGTTAAAACACACTGTAAACAGGACAAAAATGATGCGTAAAACCACCCGATCTGGCAACGTGCCTGTCACCCCCTGCTACATCATCAGACTCCTCCTCACAACAAGCAGTGGAACAGGCTTACAGCAGAATCTGCGCGCAGAAGCCGAGAGGCGCTGCAGCAGCAGCAGCACTCGCTCAGTCAGAGTCAGACTCTAGACGTCGTTGTATGCATTTAAAATAGTTTACAATTCAAACTATTTGATAAACTTCTACTTTCAGCCCGGAAATGCATTCTGATAAACTGGATTAAGGATAAGCCTCCATTTTTACAAATGTGGTATAGAGAGATCTTCGGTGTGCTGCTACCCCATGAAAGACACTGTGCAATGCATAGAGGCAACAACGCTTCCTTTCAGGAGGTGTGGGCCCCACTATTTATCTATAATAAAAAAAAAAATAAAAAAAATAATAAAAAGAACTAAATTAGTTCATTTTTGAAACCATGAACTTTAGTTCAACATTTTGAATTATGAACTATGAACTGAACTAGTTCATTTAAAAAAATTGAACTGTGAACTGAACTAGTTCATGTAGAAAGTGAACTTTCCCAACACTGCCTAATGACCAGTGATGCCACAGATTACTTGTAAAAGTAATCTGATTACTGATTACTGATTACTCCTTTAAAAAGTAATCTAAGTTACTTTACTGATTACTTGATTATCAGAGTAACTTAGTTACTTTGAAAGTAACTAGGTTACGAAGTCGTCGTCGTTCCCCCAACAGTTTTTTTTAAACGCTTTATTGAAAGTGCATAAATTGTTTTTAACTTGTTTCTCTGCACATAACGTAAATTGTTAAACTAGTGCTTCAGCTTCTGTACCATCAAGTATGGTAAAGCAACAGTCTATGATGCTCACAGCATTAGAGCAGCCAGCCAGTGGTTTTACAAAACCAGTGTATCACATCTAACAAATGCAGGCTGAACTATTCAATTATATCAACTGTAACTATTAAATTGTTTTTATAAATGTCTCTCTATAAACATACAATCAGTCTCTCTTTAACATGTAAATTAACTGTAAATCTGGCAAATAAGAGCTTTTGCTCTGCCACCATCAACCCTCCTGTACCTAGTCGAAGCGTCGGCTAGTGTTGTGATTCCAGATGCTTTCAATGCAATTGGATGTGCTGTTTTTAGCGGTAGACAGTATTTTGTTTCCTCCGCCGTGAAGTAGTGACTGAGGCTACGTTTAGACGAGCGTTTTGGGGTGGAATTCTGAACAGAAATCGCAAAAGTCATCTTGCGGTTTCTCTTTTAATTTTGCCAAGCGTTTTGGGGTGGAATTCTCCGACGACGGAGCCCTGCTGTCACACGATTGGCGCATATGTCACATGACGTGCTGTGAAGACCCGCCCTACTCTGCCTCTGATTCGCAGACTGTGGATGGGGAATGTGATTGGACCAAAGCAGAGTCACTCAGAGACAGAGGGACCAGTCACGCCGCGGGACACATTCTTGTATTTAACCCTTTCACTGCCACACCACGTCACTCCCAAAAGAAAAACAGCTCAAAATGTATTTTTGACTGTCGAAAACGAAATAAAATACTGCATTCCGCCTGCATTATGAATTTATGATGAGATAGTAACGAAATAGTAATGCACAGCCACTTGGACAAGTAACTGCAATCAGATTACTGGCTTTTAAAGATTAACGCGTTAGATTACTATTTTCGGGGAAAAGTAATCAGATTACAATAACGCGTTACTTAGTAACGCGTTACTGGCATCACTGCTAATGACACAGGCCTTACCTTTGTACAAGCCGACTTGATAGTCAAACCTTGTACGCTGCCCCTCGGTCTGCCGCCGTCAGCCGAGGAAACATCAGCACAGGCCCAATGTGTCGCTGAAACATGCTCCGAAGATGCCAGGGAAAAGCAAACCTCCGGTAAGCTTTCAACATTACGAACCTTCTCTAATCTTTTCATACTACTAGTTACATACGGTGCACAGCATCCAATATGATGGAACGAAAATAGAGGAAGGGTGTTTGGTGACCAGGACCATGGTCTTATAGGCTACGCCTCCATAGGGGCGGGACCCGGTCAGGTGTGGGTGCATAAGTTGTTTCGTGGTGGAGTACAGTAGGTACAGGAGATAAGGGGTATCTCAATAGGCTTGAGCGGGACGCGATAAGCCATACGAAATATAACGTTAGTTCGGCCAGAGAAACAAATATACTAATTAAAATGGTTGGCCCTGCGAGATTTGTACTTCAAGTTCAAGTTTCTTTAATAGTTGTCATACAGAAGTACAGAATACTTTTATACAAAATGCTTCTTACTGTTACGCTCCAGAGACTGTGCTAGACAAGATAAGTATCAAATAACATAGTATAGCATGTAAATTAGAAGTAGAAAATGAGGTCACAGTGTTCAGTATAGACATATGTACAATGTTCGATGCAGAATAGACGTAACTGAGTTACCATATAATATACAATACTATGCAGTGTACTAATATACAATACTATATAGTGCAAAGCAGAAATGGGATGAGGTACAATTTAGGTACAATTTACAGTAAGGTGTACGAGTTGTAGTGCAATCCTTTATCAATAAATATAAAGTGTGGGGAGTGGGTGCTACAGTGTGTTTGTTTAAAGTGAGTGTGTGCTATAAAGTGTGGGGAGTGGGTGCTACAGTGTGTTTGTTTAAAGTGAGTGTGTGCGTGTGGATGTGTGTGTGTTACATTCAAGCCTACAATATGGCTCGTCAAGGCCTTGAATGCGACGTGGTGGACACAGGACACTGGACAAAAGTTTATCAAAAATAACTATTTATTCACAACTAACTAAATGGACAGAAATAGTGGGAGCTGGGTGTTCCAGACTCCAAAGTTAAATAACAAAACTATATGCAAAAAGAAGAACAAGCCGAATGTACAACAAAACAAAGAGAGAGCAGGTGAGACGCTGGAGAGCTGAGACATCTCCTGTGAAGTGGGGGAGACTTGACTGCTGCCTGCACTCTGCATTTGTAGGGCGTGATGCCTCATCACCACACCTGTGATCAATTAAAAAACTGCCATTTTAAACACAAAAACAGGAAGAAACAGTGTGTCAATTAAACCACCAATTTAGTGACAGCACACTTAACCACAATGTGAATATGCACCACAGACAGTAAGTATCCCTCCACCATGTGAAAGTAATACGTAACACCCCCACACCGAAGATTTATGTTCTTCTCCCAACTATAGCCCAAAGAAACCATCACCAAGAGAATGAACATAAATAAATAAGGGGATACTTACCAACCTTACCAAAAAAAAATGCAACCACACACTCAAACATGTGCAGCGCCTGTACTGTGTTGAGTGTGAGCCCCGGTCAAGAGTCACACTCAACTGTACATAAAAAATCAATAGCGACCCACAGCCCATGAGTCACTACCACATAACGGGTCGGCCCCTGTCGAACACGACCCTTAACTCCGTCGAATGCTCCCTACTGAGGAACACTCGACACCGTTGCTCAGCACAAACAACCTCGTCCTGACACCCGCTCAAGCGAGACCCCTCCAAAATGTACCCAGCTGGGCCCGGATGGAGCGGAGCCGGAGGAAACATCTGGGCAACTAAACCCCACTCAGCCACTACTGAGGCGCAAGGCCTAGAAGATAATCCACCCACCAACACATCACCACCAAACAAAAAACTCATAACAGGTCCCTCCGCCGATACAGACCTGACAAACAGAGACAACAAACTGGAGTCAGCATGAGACAGCAGCTCACTGCGCTCAGGACAGAAAAGAGGAAAACAAAATACAGGCCCCACATCAACAGGCCGCTCCACCGACACCGACCTGTCAAAAGGAGACAGCAAACAGGAATCACACACTTGAGAAAAAACAACCTCATCGCGCTCAGGACAACCAACAGGAAAACCATCAGCATACCTCCCCGGTACCATCACAGCCGTACAGGAGACTGTGATTCACGAACATCCAGAGCAGGATGTACCGCCTCAGGCACGTCCTCACCATCCCTGGAACAGAGCAACATCACTTCAGGCACAAAAATATCTGGAGTACCACCCAAAATGGCGTCACAAAAAACAGCATGGTCAGGAACCAAAATTGGGGCACACTCATCAACACTGTGACTCAAAATGGCGTCACAAAAATTAGCACTGTCACTAGCAACAATGACAGAAGAAACTGCACCGTCATGAGCCAAAACGGTGTCAGAAACTTCGTTACTGTCACAAGCCAAAATGGTGGCACACACAGTAACATTGCCATGACACAAAATGGTGGCACACACATCAACTTCGTCACGATCAAAATGGTCGTCACCCATTAGACTAGGTTGCGAAGACTGCTCCTGCTGCACAGGACACAGGTAACTAGGTTGACAAGCATACCTAGCATACCCAGTGCCTGGCAGAGAGTCAGTGTGGTCACGTGAAACAATATCAGAACCAATAACTGACATACTGGGATCATCACCGCTGACAAGTGGTGAGACATCATGAACATTAGAGCTATAGGAAGGCTGGCAGCCTAATTCTGGCCTTGTAGCCTCCTTAACCAGAACGGTGCCACATGAAATGTCAGAAACGGTGCCACATGAAGTAGCAACATCCTGCCCACTCTCATCCTCCTCATTCTCCTCCTCCAATCCGGCTGTGGCCTCAGCCACTGTAAAGGCTGGGAAGCCCACGAGACACTGCTCCGCCACTCGAGTATCTGGCACGCATGTCACCTCCGGCTTCACCAGTACCTTACCTCCAGCCAAGTCATTGCCCAAGAGCAACGTTACCCCCTGCATAGGGAGTCTGCCAGCCGTCACCCCGATCACCACTGGTCCTGATACAAGGGCACAATCAAGAAAGACATTATGCAGCGGCACATTCATCGTGTGCATTCCAAAAGCCTCAATAACAACCCCTGCACCCAACTCAGAGTGGTGCGTAAAGGGCAGGACACTACTTTGCACAAAAGATTGGGATGCGCCAGTATCACGGAGAATTGTCACCGGTACTTTAGGACCCCCCCTCTGTCAATGAAACAAACCCTGTACTCCTGAAAGGTGTGTAAAGGTCATCCACTCCTCTGCCATCTAGTGGAGACAGAACAACAGGGTTACGTACAGGTGCATTTATCAACATCACCGGCCTGGGTGGGTTAGACGGGCGCTTTTCTGGGTGCAAACGATAACAATTCCCCATCACATGTCCTGCACTCCCACAATCCTGGCACTTCCGGGCATCATCGCTTCCCCATGCCCCATTAAACTTACCACTACCCCCAGCACTGGACCCCGTAGGCCTATTAGGAGTCCATTTTGGCCTCCCCTCATCATGCACAGGATAATGCTGTCTCTCAAAAGACGTCCTGTGGGTCAAAACATACTCATCAGCCAGGACCGCTGCTGCTGAACAGGTCCTGACTTTCCTCTCATTTAAGTACATAGCAATATCCTCAGATACGCCATACACCTTGAACTCCTCTAATAAGATTAGGTCCCTAATCCCCTCCACTGTGGTGACCTTTTCCGCTGCACACCACCGGTCAAAAAGCAACCGCTTTTCCCTCACAAACTCCACAAAAGACTGAGAGTTCTGTGTCCTTAAATTGCGAAATTTCTGGCGGTAAGCCTCAGGGACCAATTCATAGGCTTTAATGATAGCCTGTTTCACCAAAGCATAATCCTTATTATCAGGATACATCGACGCATACACGATCTGTGCCTTACCGCGCAAAGCACTCTGCATGAGGATAGTCCATTTATCTGCTGGCCAGCCGCAACTGCCAGCTATGTCCTCAAATAATTAAAAAAAACTATCGACGTCCCTTTCCAAAAAAAACGGAACCATGCTTTTTTGCCTAGCCATATCAAAACCCGGCTCCCGATGCACATGAATAGCACCAGCACCACCCGCATTACGCATCGCCATCTCCCGGTCATATGCTGCCTGGGCGCGTACCTCCTGTGCCACCTCAAAAGCTTCCTGGGCCTCACGTTCTGCTCTGGCTGCAGCTGCTGCTGTAGCTGCTGTAGCTGCTGCTGCTGTAGCTGCTGTAGCTGCTGCAGCTGCTCTCCTTACCTCACTAGCTTCAATAGCCTCCCGTTCAGCTGCTTTGTCCTCACGGTCTGCCTTGTTAATAGCTGCAAGCTCACACGCTGTCCTAAGCTCCACATCTCGCCCACGCGGTAGCTCAAAGCCTTCTCCCTCCTCCTCCAGAGGTCTACCTGCAGCCACACCAAAAACCTTCAGTGTACTCAGTTCCTCAATTAATTGACCTACCAAGTTCTCCTTTTTCTGGCCTGCATCGATGTCTATTGAAAACCTTGATGCTACCTGTAGTAACTCAACCTTTGAACATTGTTTCACCTTAGCCAGTGTTGGCTCTGCAACAAAGTCATCAATGTCCAACGTCATTGTCTATTATCCTCAGTAAACGACAACAAATGAATACAACAATATTAATTACTAATTAAGCAATTAATCAACCAATTAATTAATTACCAGTACAAGGCAATACTACAATTAATCCACAACAAGGGACATAATTCAGTACCCAAAACACAAGCAACTCACCCACCGTTCCTACGACCTGGGGTTCAAACTCCAATTTCCCTGTATCCACAAAAAGGTGTAGCACGTAATTAAATGACAGTGATTGAAGATACACGGCATAACACAGCACGCAATTAAACTCACAGCAGTAGTTCAAAACACTGCATTTTATGTTAGCACGCAAAACAAATCACACTGTATTTAAGACACACTGCATAACACATACTGGATCAAAAAGGTCAAGCTCAATAATGCATACAGATCCTATACTAGAGAATCACAGCAGACACTGCTACTGGACACTAGCTACAGGCCTCTGCTGAGATGAACCACCCACAAGACTAACCCTGTGGTAGGCATTTATCCCAAAATACAGGAACAAACGCTCTTCAGTAACACAAACCAAGTGAGGCAAAACCCCTTGTGTTACTCAACAAACAAATTCAACAAACAAATTCTAATACAAACAGGTGCTCCATACAATCTGATTTGACTCACAAATAGCTTCTAAAACCTATACTGCAGTCAAAAGAAGGACTGCTAGGCCCACCACATGTCTAATCTAACAAAAAACACTTACATCAGGTCCTAACACACTAATTACATTTCCCGGCCCCCTAACCTACCTATACTGAAAGCTAATGCACTGTAGACCTAGCTTTCTTCAACCACGCCTGCTACCAGCCAAAGATCATATACCAATCACTTCTTTGACTGCCCCAGCAGTACGTGGTACACAGGAGGCTAACAACAGCCAGAAAACAATGAAATTACCTACCTGTGGTGTCCACTAAACTAAATATTTTAAAGCATACCAGTAGTCAAATAAAATTATAAATTAAGAGCATACTTACCTGTTTGAAGACCGGCTAGAGCCCCCATGTTACATTCAAGCCTACAATATGGCTCGTCAAGGCCTTGAATGCGACGTGGTGGACACAGGACACTGGACAAAAGTTTATCAAAAATAACTATTTATTCACAACTAACTAAATGGACAGAAATAGTGGGAGCTGGGTGTTCCAGACTCCAAAGTTAAATAACAAAACTATATGCAAAAAGAAGAACAAGCCGAATGTACAACAAAACAAAGAGAGAGCAGGTGAGACGCTGGAGAGCTGAGACATCTCCTGTGAAGTGGGGGAGACTTGACTGCTGCCTGCACTCTGCATTTGTAGGGCGTGGTGCCTCATCACCACACCTGTGATCAATAAAAAAAACTGCCATTTTAAACACAAAAACAGGAAGAAACTGTGTGTCAATTAAACCACCAATTTAGTGACAGCACACTTAACCACAATGTGAATATGCTCCACAGACAGTAAGTGTCCCTCCACCATGTGAAAGTAATACGTAACAGTGTGCTATGTGCGTTTGATGGTTGTTGTGTAGTGTTCATTGTTCGTTGAGCAGCCTGATGGCCTGGGGATAGAGTCTTTCTGTGCTCGCCTTGAGACTCCGGTATCGCTTGCCTGACCGCAGCAGTTCAAAGAGGCAGTTGTTCGGGTGACTGGAGTCCTTAATGATTCTCTTAGCCTTGCCCCTGCACCGCTTGTTGTAAATGTTCTGGAGGGTGGGGAGCCCCCCTCCAATTGTGCGTTCGGCTGAACGTGTCACTCTTTGTAGTCTGCTTCGGTCTTGTGCAGTGCTATTCCCAAACCAGGAGGTGATGTTGCCAGTCAGGATGCTCTCTATTGTACATGAGTAAAAGTTCTTAAGGATCTTCTGACTGACTTGGAACTTCCTTAGGCGCCTGAGGAAGTAGAGGCGTTGTCGTGCCTTCTTCACAACACTGTCAATGTGTGTGGTCCATGTCAAGTCCTCGGATATGTAGGCTCCGAGGTACTTAAAGCTGTTCACTCTCTCAACCGGTGCCCCGTCGATGCTGAGGGGGCTGTAGTCCTTGACCCCCGACCTCCTGAAGTCCACAATCATCTCCTTTGTTTTGCTGACGTTCAGGGAGAGGCTGTTTTCCTGGCACCATCCCGCCAGGACCTTGACCTCTTCCAGGTAGGCCCTCTCGTCGTTTGCAGAGATCAGGCCCACCACCACTGTGTCGTCAGCAAATTTGATGATTGTGTTGCTACTCCGCTGAGCCACACAGTCGTGTGTGTACAGGGAGTAGAGGAGGGGACTCAGAACACAGCCCTGGGGGGCCCCTATGTTGAGGGTGATGGATGAGGAGGTGCAGTTGCCTGCTCTCACCACCTGGGGTCTGCCCGTCAGGAAGTCCAAGACCCACTGGCAGAGGTCATACTTCAAGCCCAGGTCCCTGAGCTTGGCTATGAGTTTGGAGGGGACTATGGTATTGAATGCCGAGCTGTAGTACTTTGTACTTTGTAGGTCTGCATTTTAAATGTAAGGAGTAAAAAGGATGTTTTTTTTCTCTGAAATGTAATTGAGTAAAAGTACAAGTATACAAACCTAATAATACTTGAGTAAAGTACAAACCCCCAAAAACAGTACTTAAATATTGTAACGAAGTACAATTACTCAAGTACTTTACACCCCTGAAATTACGCCACATTTAGTTTACCCTCCCAGCACCCGCCACGTTTAGTTTACCCTCCCAGCACCCTAGTCTTAAAGGAACACGCCAACTTTTGGGGAAATTAGCTTATTTGCCGATCTACCCTGGAGTTAGACAAGCAGATACATACCCTTTTCTTCTCTGTGCATGCAGTAGGCTTAGGGAACAGCCGCACCATTAGCCTAGCTTAGCGTCATTCACTGGAAGTAGGTGTGCCAGTGTAGCCTAGTTCCCAACAGTCACGAAATACACTCCAAATACAACTCCAAAACTTTCCTGTAAACATTGTGTGATTTTTGTTTTCTAAGCATGATATATACTAAGAATTTTTTTTGCTGAACACCTGCTGCCTGGGTGCAGTGATTTCATCACCTCAAAAGCCCAGTTTTTCAAAAAGGTGGTTTAAATCCACGTAATTCCAAACGGTCATGTCCGAACACAAGCCGATTGTATGCAGTATACACACAGCGAGTGATTAATATACGTAGACTAACTATGTTCCATACACAACCATGTTGCATACAGCTGGCCTTTTCCCGCTGACAGTTCAATGAAAACGTATGGTTGGGTTGTGGATAAAAATTTATCTGTTATTTTCTTTCTCTTCAATATCATTCCAGAGTTTGCGAGGTGCACCCAATAGTTCCAATAGGTGCACCCAATAGTTCCAATAGGTGCACCCAATAGTTTCTCACAGTGTTGTAGCCTGTATGAAATGATTATTAAGTGGTCATAATCTGTTAAATATGTCAGCTTCTCTCAATATTGCTTTGAAACTGGAGAATTTTTTTAATCAAGCCAGTTTGCTCCACTATCTGCTGGGGATGAGAGATTATGAAACATTGTTTTCATTATCCAAAAACAATTACATAAATTAACAGGTTATGAGTAATACAATTTTTTTTTTATTGATTGTAAACTATTTATATACAGTTGTATGGCCAGTGTGTTGGGCTGTAATGCCTTACTAAAGTAATTGTATTACTTTCCCTGTAACGAGTAAAAGGTTTAACAATTTCCCAATTAGTAATTATATTACAGTCACTAATAATGTAATAATGAACTAATAACTAATAATAATCCAAATAATGTTACCGTTACTGCATTACATTGTTGCCAGAATGCAATGTGTGTTTTTTTGTCCTCCTATAACGTTAGTTTATACATGGTCCTCGGTTAGATGACATGTCAGCGTGTACCGGCAGGTCAGAGCGAGGTCATGTCTGATGATGAGTAAAAAGGGGTGGGATTAAATAAGTGTATGCTTCTTCCCACTCCTTTTCAAATATGTAAATTAAATAAATGTTTTATTTTTATTATATACATTTATTATTTGAACGGCTTAAGGCTATATCTGTACTTGATGTTTGTTTGTTGTTGCATATTTTAAATACATTTGAATCAAATAAAAAATCTAATCGGTGCATCTATCCCACTTGTTTAATTGTTTTCTTAACACTTTGGATGCCAACGACGCTATAAGTCGTTAGTTCATGCCGCCAGTTGAGTGCCGCCAACGACATATAGCGTTTGTTTGTCGTATTTTTATTTATTGGCGATTTGAATTCATATTTCATCAATCGAGCCTCACGCTAGTGTTGCAGAGTCTCTCTGAGCTCAATTGGGAAGATAACGCCCCCTATCGTCTCTCCCTGTGTAACTGCACCCCATTTGTTTAGACTGAACGGGGGGGGGGGGGGGGGCAGTTTCCTCATTTTACTTTTCCGTCAAGCCAACTGAAAAGACCAAGTGATCGCCGGCCCTCAGAAATGTGTGGATTATGTATTTCCAGCACCCAACGTTGAATCAATAAACGCGATCGATATTTGGAATGGCGATCAGGAATTGGAATAATCTTTTTGGATAACATCTGATCTGAGGTAAGGAATCTATTTTACCAGTCTTGGGGTAATCATAGCTTTTTTCACAGATATATATGTGTCCCATATGTGTTTGTGTGTGGCTGTGTGTGCGCGCTGATCAGGAAATGAGAGAATCGATATTTCAGCCCGCTTCTATAGCGTGCATAAGTACACATAATACTATTGATAATCTAGCGTTTATTTGAAAACGATTCATAAATAGGCCAAAGAATGACAACGTTTTTGTATATGCCAGAATATTCCAGTAAATGCCGTTTATCACGAAATCTATATATTTTCCTGAAAAACGAGGGCTTTTCAAAATGCTATAAAACGGAAATGAACCGATTAAAAAACAATCCGTTTCGAGAATGTTGACTGCAAAAAGGTCATTGATAAGCGATGGGCAGATTAGACACATAGCCATCATTTAAGACAGAGATTATGCGTTCACAACGCTATCATTGAAGTGGGTGCTGGCATTTAACGGGGTTTCACCATGTTCACCAGTGGTAATCAAAGTGTTAATGATACTTGTTTGCATCTTGTGTTGCTGCTAGATTCTATGCTGCTAATTGTTTATTGTTTATTTGCACACTGGAGCACTTAGAGTACTATCACTTTGAGTGCTGCTCTTATTTTGACTTGCTTTTATATGGTTTTTAATATCAGAGAGTGCCATCATAATTCCGTTGTGGTGTTGTCTTGCACAGCAGTATAACGACAATAAAAGTTTCTTATTAAATGTAGATATTTAATTTGAATAATAAAACATAATTTCTGAAGTCCTCATCTATTAGTCAAGCAAGTCTGCTTTTGGCAAGAAAACATTTTCAAAATATGAATAATAAATCAAAGAGTTACCACTATTCCAATTAGCTATGTAATTTAATTATTCATCACTACTTTCAACCCGTTATGCCATCGTGGACCACAACACATCGCTGTCCTCGACAGCTGTCATATCTGTCGCTATCCATTGGCTCTCTCAGCCATTGATGTCAAGGCGATTGAATAACAAGAGATGACTTGAGGAACCTCTCAACCATGAGGTGAGGAGTCAGTATAAAAGGTTTGAAGGGTCAAAGTGGGTATCAAACAAGAGTAAAGACTGTCAGGAAGACTGTCAGGTTTTAAACTGTGGATACCAAACAGAAGGTAAAGACGACTTTGAACTGTTTGAACAGTAATCCAGAACTATTTTATTGCACTGTAAAAAACTGTGATTTTATAGTATGTCTGTACTTGTGCTCATTTCATCATTAATGTCTTTTCTATTCTACTAAAACTGAATCAAACCATAAACAAGGTGGCCTGTTGAGATGTTAGATCCTAAGGTGAAAAACTGTGATTTTATATGTCTGCTCATTTTACCATTGCTATTATTTGACTTATTTTTACTTTTATCTCTACGCCCCACTATCCGCTGGGTGCATACATTATTTTATCCCACTTTATGCTTTGCTCTTGCTGCTTGTTTTACACAGATTTTATGTCTTATTTCTTACTGTAACGCACTTTGAGCTGCAATCCCCTGTATTCTCGAAGACACTCTGATGTCACGAGACCGCCGCCATCTTGATATAGGGGGACCATACGGATTTCTACCATCAAATGCATGCGTTGAGGTCCGTTTTTATTACATGTTTTATCACATTCCTGTTCATTTCATAACATTTTCATATGATTTGTTTTGAAAATATTGAGGCCAACATGGCATTTCACTATTTCGAAAGCCTTTCTGGTGATTCTAAGGCGAGATATGAGTCAAAGATCTCCCCCTGATTGACTTGACATAATGTCCATACAAAACACCTGCAGACATGGCCATCTCTCGAATACCCAAATTGAAGCTGCTGTGTTACGTTTTGTACTAATAACAAACACAGAAATCCAAATCTCAAGTTTTATATAATACCAGCCCAGATAGCAAAAAATTAGTGAATCAACGTTGAAATAGGGTTCAGCAGAAATATTGAATCTATGTTGAAGCCTGACATCTAAATTATATAGATCGTTGTCTATGACCCTAACGTTGAATCAACGTTAGGTGTCAACCATAGCTGATACTATATCAATGTTGATTCAACCATCATCTAAATGGTAATATACATGCACATTTTAGTTGATTTTATATTGAATCAATGTTAGACATCAATGTTTATTCAACCATAATCTAAATGGTAATCTACATGCACATTTTAGTTGATTTTATATTGAATCAATGTTAGACATCAATGTTTATTCAACCATAATCTAAATGGTACTCTACTTGTACATTTGTAACTTGTACATCTACTTGTAACTTGTAAAGTTAAGGAATCAATACTGATTAATGTACATTTTACATTAAAATATTGCTGCTGATATGTATACATCATAACATTACATGTTTTTTTCCTGCTGTTAAACACACTATTGTTAAATAAATAATAATACAATTCTTATATGACCATATTTCCAAAAATGTGTGAACAAAAATGACAACATGGCTTTTAAAATGAAAATTTATTTTTTTCTAGGGTATCAGAACTTCCAGTGACTAAAACTTTACAAAAAACAAATAACAGACCTTATAACAGGCTTTCATTAACAATATAGCCACTGCCAGAATAGTGACACACATATTGTGTGTGGTGAGCACACGCATTCATGCACAACGAAGACAAGATTGCAATCATTTTAACTATAAATTTATGAGCTCAAAGTATGAGCTCACTACTGACTGAAATGTCCAACAAAAAGCATCAATTGTCAAATAATATTGATCACATTAACTAGACTAGATGTTTGAGGAAATTAGAAAGGGAACAACAACTTAACCCTTGTGTCTGATCAGATTCGTATTTGTTTGATAACTTTGCAGTGATGAGCCAACATAATATGTGGCATAATCTTTTAAGGCGAGACACTGCAGGTGAATAGTCAAATATACTTTTTTTGTTGATTTTGAGATTTTGTTATATTTTGCTTCCTAAACATGTCTTCTATGAAACTAGTGACAATAAAACATCAATAACACACATTTAGTTGTTTATTTTACATCATTTTGCCTTATTGCATCCATAAATGTGCACATATTTAATGGGGAAGTGCCTCATTTGCATATATAAACATACATTTCAGAAAACTTGCAATATATTTTTTCTTAGTTTATATGTACATAACAAATTGGGAAAGTTTCATAGTGATATCTATTCAAATATGTTTTGCCTATTAGGGGGTACTACACTGTACTACACTGTTTGTAGCCTGTGTGTAGTTCTGTTCAGTTCAATAACATCATTATTATTATTATTATTCAGTTATCAGGCATGTGTTTAGGTTGTCTATTACTAATGGTTTGATTAGGTATTGTGTTTGTAAATATCTGTTTAAAAAAAAAAGTATGGCATTTTACAATACAGAACTTTGAAGGCGTTTTCCCGAAAATGAGTTTTAAGAGTTTTTCCTCATACTCTGAGCCAGAAATCTCCACTTCAGTAGCATTCACATACACCAAACCTTCCAGTTCTATTCATATCTATGTTCTGAAGGTATTTACAGAAGGGTTTGTTGATATCGCATTCATACCCTGATTTATATCACATTTTATTCCTAAAAACATGGCGAAATATGGAATTTTACCATAAAAATGGACTGAATGGAGTATTTTCTGATTTATGGAGTGATAAAAAGAGATATCCAAAATCCCCTCTGTAATAACCTTTGGCTCTAATATGTCAACAAAATGAAACTATAATTTTGAAAATGGCTTTATCCAATGTTCAGATTTCTGTCCTGGAATTATATGCAAATTAGTGCATATTTAAGTAGATCATGCCTCATTTGCATATTTAAACATACAATTTCAGAAAACTTGTAATACAAAAAAGTCTTGTTTTAATATAAGTAATCAACTGGGGAAGTTTCATTGTGATATCTATTAGTTAATTTTTTTACCCTATTCACCTGCAGTGTCTCCCCTTAATTATCTTGTATTTTTTTTTTACTCTTCATAAATTGTTTATTCCACTTCAGCCCGATCATAACCACCACATATTCTTTTTTTTGTCATATTTAACAACTCTTTTCAGAAAAGTGGGAGTATTTCATTACAAAAATAATATAAAAAATGGTTATGATCAGGGCTGAAGTTGAATAAAATATTTATGGAAAAGAAAGTGGGAAATTATTTCAACATAATCTTTTTATGGAGTTTTTCAATTTAGTCCCCTAATAAGAGTATAATACTTTAGTTTTCAGACACAAGGGTTAAATATAAACAATGGCATAGGATTTGAATTTAAACACAGTGGAGCTTAGATGATCTACAGTTGTCCACGACTTATCCTCCAAGGCATCTGCTATATAATAATCTAAATAAACTAAGTGTTATTAGTAGGTTACAGCAGTAAGCATTAGTTTGCTCAGTCAATTATGGCCAATTCGTTTTATATTGTTTAATACAGTTAAATAAATAGATAAATGAAAAGCAATTTTTTTTGGATTCCCCCCCCCCCCCCCCCCACTGTACCGAAAATAATACCGAACCGTGTCTTCAAAACCGAGGTACGTACCGAACCGTGGATTTTGTGTACCGTTACACCCCTAATGTTTCTATAACTCTCTCCCATATAACTCTCTCCCATACCCTTAACACCAACCGCTGAAGTGCCCTTGAGCAAGGCACTAAACCCCCAACTGCTCCAGTGGAGTTGCTCAGTGGCCAACAGTGTCAGACTGTGGTTGTACTGGGGCCTAACAAAATTAATAGTTGGTTTCAGGTTGGTTGTCAGTTTGGCCATGGGTAGGTAGGGAATTTTTTTAATTTTTTTTTTATTTTATTCTTTCCCACGGCGACTATGGATAGGGAATTTCTTTATTTAATTAAAATGTTCACAACAACATGGATGCATGTACTCTGCCAGCATGTTTAATATCCATAATACTAAATGTTTGACTAAGATTTCTATGAAACTTTATTAAAAAAAACGTTTTTTTTTTTTTTTTTTTTATAATTTTTTCTAAAAACTCATAAAATATATTGGGTCGCACCTAAATCGGCAGGGTCGGTCGGCAACCTGAAACCAACTATTAATTTTGTTAGGCCTGGGCAGCTCCCAGGTGTGAATGGAACTCTGTGAATGTGAAGCAGGGCGTAGCTGAAAAAGAGCATCTGTGCTCAGCGAACCTACCCTGGGTAAATAAAGGTTAAAATTAAAAATAAAAAAAATAAACACTGCAAGAACAGGCTGAAGCATAAGTCATTCAAGTAGATGCCGTTCATGGAAGAACAGTGTCCAGGGTAATTCCTTGTACTGTATGAACCAGGGAAACAGTGTGCTGGGGTACCCCAAGTTTGACTCTGGTTCGCTTGACAATTAAGTTTGGGTCACTTCGGTTCCAAGAACAGGCTGAAGCAGCATATTCAAGTAGATGCCGTCCATGGAAGAACAGTGTCCATCAGGGTAATTCCTTGTACTGTATGAACCAGGGAAACAGTGTGTGCTGTGCTGTGCTGGGGTAGCTGTGCTGTGCTGGGGTACCCTAAGTTTGACTCTGGTTCGCTTGACAATTAAGTTTGGGTCACTTCGGTTCCAAGAACAGGCTGAAGCAGCATAAGTCATTCAAGTAGATGCCAGGGTAATTCCTTGTACTGTATGAACCAGGGAAACAGTGTGTGGTGTGCTGTGCTGTGCTGGGGTACCCTAAGTTTGACTCTGGTTCGCTTGACTTAAGTTTGGGTCACTTCGGTTCCTTGAGATGCCTCCCTCCCGGTCTGGCGCATAACGAAGCCACTTCTTGACAGTTTCGCTGTAGTCCTGGTCGGTCAGCTTGGGGTCAAACTGTCGAGCAGCAGCTGATAGACACAAAAATAAAAAAGGGAGGAAGAGAGGTGGGTGAGATGATGTACGATGATAAGAGCACCCGGCCCTCACTTCACACGAGTGCGATTTTTTTTAATCACTCAATTACTCACTCTGTAGGTCTACAGTAACAAGCTACAGTCAGCATCCAGTTAGACTGGACAGGAAAGAGAATTAAGCAATCGCCTAGCCTGACACCATCTAGGCAATACAATGTGTATCCATGCACCTCTAAAGCTCAATTACGTTGTCCATTTCGTATAGGTTGCACTTTCATCACTTTATTCCAACATAACACTTTTTTTTTAAGTTTTTGCAACAGCATAATTATATTCTGAATCACCAGCATCACCAGCATCACCACCTCACTACCTAAACTTAACCTATGAAGTAGTTTGCAGGGGAGGAAGCTCACCAAACATGCAGGCTTGTAGTGTGGTGTGCTTGAATGGCTTCTTGCTTTCTGAACAACGCTTGTCTTTCTTTCCAGCCCAGTTGAACCCACTGGCCAGGGCGTTGGTCATAGCAGTTTTCAACATCAGTCTGATCAGGTTCTCTGAATTGGTGCCTCCTACCAAAGCCAGGCGAGAAATCTAAATCAGAGAGAAGAAAATGAAGGCCCTGCGTTAGAAACAGCATAACTTTATTTTATGAACACAGAGCAACCAACTTGTTTATACACACACTTTATGCATGCACTGATATTCCAGCCCATGCCAGTCATTAGGTTTAACCACATTAACCCTCCTGTCCATATGTAAACGGTATATTTGAACAATTTCAAAACGTTTCATAAATAGCAGATATACAAGCTCTAACACGTTTTGAACTAGAAAGTGCTAAACACATTTTTCCCCTGAACAAGACCACACTGAAACGATCTACACTTGATAAATGAATGCAGTTCAATAAATTACCATCTTTTGATGGACTGATTGCTCCATCAGTAATGATTCTGCCTCATTGAAGTCTTGTTCACTGGCGATTGGCAGCTGGAAGGGGAGCATAGTGGTTGTGGTGGCCACGCCGTGTCCCCTGGTCCCACCAGATATGTTGCCCTCAGCCAACTCGGTCTTGATGAACTGCACATCTCTCGATAGATCCTTCACCACGACAAGTAATTCAGCCAGCATTTAATTATTCTTCTGGATGGTAAGGTCTTCAGAAGAAGAGTTAAAATCATTAAGTGAGAAATAAAAATAAGCAGCAAATCACACGAGGAATTACACCATGTCCAATAGACTTGCCTTTCAGAAGCTGCCCATCATCGCCGGCCATCTGTCTACGCTGTGAAACACCAGATTGCCCTGAGCTGTGTCCTGACATCGCTGTAGAAACAAAATCATAGTTATATATTTCACTAGTTTGACTGCATTGGATCAAACTGGTGGTAGTTCCCTCTAAAATGGCATACCATTTTGTGCATGTTGTGAGAGACCAGGGGGACTGTAGTATTGCCCCGAGCTGCATCCCGACATCCCTGTAGAAACAAATCATTATATTTAAAAATACAAAATCTGACTTGTCAGTCAAATTAACATACATGTCATAATCACTAACACCGGTTCCTGACAGGCAGCAAGCGAGCGAAAGGAGACGAAATCGCACACGACACTGTCCTGATATGACGCAGCGCGTGTCCGAGTGTGTGTTACCTGGATTCTCGACCAATAAAAAGTGTTTAGGGGCGGGACTCGGCCGCGTAATCGCTCAACTAGAGACACAGCGAGCGAATATTTGAGGGGTGAACGACATCGCTGCTCAGTTCACTGTCGCTCGCGGCAGGTCAGGATAGTCTGATTGAAACGAATACATTTTAATCACTTTTTCTCGCTCGCTCGCGTCGCTCTATGTCAGGAAGGGGTGTAAGGAGTTGTATCCCCGTCTCTCAAAACACTGTTACTGAAAGAGTACAGTATCATACCACTACTTGCACTTTGTCGATCTTGCAGCTGCTGGACATGTGAGGCCTGCTGCTGCTGGTGATACTGAACAATATCAAATCCTGGCATCTCGGCTGAAACACAGTAGGAAATACACAAAGTTATTAGCAAATGACGCTATTGTAATCCCCCATGTGAGAAAATGTTTGATTTCCATTCAGCTGATTTCACGTGCACTGCCAAATACTACTTTAATAAAAATATCAAAGACAATGTGAGACAATACAGATATTTTAAACATGCCAGAATATTATGTTATGAGATTGCTTGATAACTCACCATTATGTTGAGTTAGCGATTGCCGGTAGTTGCTAGTAACCAGATCTACAAAGGGGAAATGTAAAATAAGTTGCGACTCAAACATGGTGGAAATTGTGCTCAATATAAAAGCATTATGTACAACTACACATTTGTATTGTGACATTGCTTGCAAGTTGTGAAGGCTTTGAATTTGTGTAGTGGGCTGGCATGCACATTGTAAACATGTATTCTGTTGCATGCATGATGCCAGCGACCTGCCAGCCATCTCCTCACAAGAACACAGATATGGGTTCACTTACTGTTATTTGGATCAGGAGTCTGCAACGAATCTAAATAGCTGTAGATCATGCCACCATCCAAAGAATCTAAAAAAGGTAAGCCAGGGTGAGAATTGAAGATGCTACAAATCATGTTTAAACAGTCATCTAGTTGGCATTTTAACATGCATAGCAACATACCATTCATTGTAGGGTCTTGGCCAACAACTGGAGGGTTGACGGATCTTAGCGCCTTACGAGACCGGCTCGATTTTGGAGTCTGTCCTACAACATATTTTAGTTGGCATTGGTTATTCACAATGTATATATTTTGGGCCAACTATAGAATAACTGCAAGAAATGCAGAAGTCCAATCAAATTAAAATGCTCAATTTGTCGGTACATGGTCAGACTAATTTGTTTAACTGTTTATTATTATTATTATTATTAACTGTAGCCATTTCCAAAGTGCCTATATAAAATAAATGCATTGCATCAATACCTGGGAAACCCACATCAGGTGCTTTGGCAAAACGTTTTCTTTTGGCGTCGCCACTCGAGTCAGAGTCCGAGTGCACATACTGCTGATTTGGCCTAAAAAAAAGTATATATATACACACATATAAATAAATGTAGTTATGATACTACGTTTATTAGTCAAGGCTAAAGTCTGAATACATAGGCCCTCAGGCCACTGTGTGTTATCCTTTTAGCACTACTTGCAACTACAACAGCAGTGCCATTATTTACAACACCCTAGGGAGAGTTGTCCCTTTAACAAAGTGAACACTGTACCTGGATCTTCTTTTTTGGCAGAGATCTCCTTCGTCCTCAGATTCAATTTCAGAGGTTGGACACATAGTTGAGGTGTACTTGGTCTCTCGTTTTTTGGCCTCATCATGGGTCTCTGGAAAGAGCAGAGAGAAAATGACAATTAACATATCTGCAGTCCAGTGTTTAACGAAAAAATATATGTACCTCTTATCATATGTGCATCGTCACAATTTGCGTCCTCACTTTTTGTGTATGTGTTGCACGAAATACTCACCACACGTAGTAAGCTCACGTACATCCTTATAGGTGATCCATTTATCATCTGGTTGCAGTCCATCTCGAAGGGCTTTTGTGAGCTTTATGTGTTTAGGTAGCTCCCTAGAACTACTGCTGTCCCACCATTTGGGAACTGTACAACTGACCACAGCACCACCTCACCATTCATCTTCAAAGGGCTGAAATGAGAATTTACGGTACTCATAATGATCTCTCCTTACAAGCCATTCCCATACCGTCCTAAACTAATATAATCCAGCCTTATTTCTGTCTGTAGTCGTCGGTGTAGGTTATCCAGTGTACATATCCACACGGTCCTCGTCTAGGGCTCCTCGGGTGAAAGCGCCAGGGTAAGCAGCCCAGCCTGGATAAGCACACTAGCTGGTACGAGGAAACGTTGGTAATGCTGGTCACTGTAGAACGGTAGCCGCACGATACACTATACATAATAGACTAATAATAATAGAATAGGTCGAACTCAACGATACAGCTTTAAACTCTGACACTTCAGCTATCAATTTGCACGCGGTCTCAAGGCTCTATTTTGGGGCAAAACGGGCACACTTCACAGCACGTTGTATCGTGGTGAAGGCTTCAACTTATTGGGGTAACTAACTGCTGTATCCACCTGAAACGTATTTATACGTAAGGTGAATAATCTATAGTACCAGCCTTATTTCTGTCTGTAGTCGTCGGTGTAGGTTATCCAGTGTACATATCCACACGGTCCTCGTCTAGGGCTCCTCGGGTGAAAGCGCCTGGGTAAGCAGCCCAGCCTGGATAAGCACACTAGCTGGTACGAGGAAACGTTGGTAATGCTGGTCACTGTAGAACGGTAGCCGCACGATACACTATACATAATAGACTAATAATAATAGAATATCAATCAATCAATCAAATTTATTTATAAAGCACATTTCACATGACGCGTGTCAACCAAAGTGCTGTACAGAGGGTAAATACACAAGATACATATAGACAACAATCACACTCCGTTTTATGGGAGGGCACACAGGCAAACACATAGAAAAACAGGGCATGAGTCAGTGAACGGGAAAGGCTAGTAGGTAGAAGTGGGTTTTGAGCCTCGATTTGAAGGCATCTATCGAGGGGGCGAGCCTAATGGAGGTGGGGATGCTGTTCCACAGTTCAGGGGCTGCGATAGCAAAGGCACGGCCCCCCCTGAGCTTGAGGTTAGACCTCCGGACTGTCAGGAGCCTCTGATCGGCTGACCTGAGGGACCTGGTGTTGGAATAGGGGGATAGGAGGTCTGAGATGTAGGAGGGTGTGTGACCATTAAGGGCTTTAAAAACAAATAGGAGAACCTTAAAATCTATCCTGTAGCGTACTGGGAGCCAATGAAGGGAGGCAAGGACAGGGGTGATGTGGTCTCTCTTGCGGGTTCCGGTCAACAGTCTGGCAGCAGCGTTTTGTACCAGTTGTAAGCGGGACAGGGAAGACTGGTTAATGCCTATATAGAGGGAGTTGCAGTAGTCTAATCTAGATGAAATGAAGGCGTGGATGACTCTCTGAAGGTCTGCAGGGGAGAGAAGGGCTTTGAGTTTGGCAATGGTGCGTAGTTGGAAAAAACATGCCTTTACCACTGAGTTTACTTGTCTGTCAAATTTAAATTGTGGATCAAAAATGACCCCTAGGTTCTTGACATACGGCTTGACCAGGGAGGACAGGTTGCCAAGGCTGTTGGTAAGGGTGGTGACAGCGTCTGGGGGACCGAAGAGGATTATTTCGGATTTGTTTTGATTTAGTTGTAGAGAGTTTTGTGCCATCCAACATTTAACATCATCCAGGCAGGATATGAGACTGTTAAGTAGAGACTGGTTGTTGGGTTTCAGGGAAACATAAAGCTGTGTGTCGTCAGCATAACAGTGAAAAGAGATGTTGTGCTTCTGAATGATTGGACCAAGGGGTAGCATGTAAAGGGAGAACAGGATCGGGCCAAGGATGGACCCTTGTGGGACCCCACAGGAGAGGGAGGTTGAGGGGGAGGAGCAGTTGGCGATGTTGACAGCAAAGCTTCTATTTGTGAGATAGGAGGAAAACCATGCTAACGCAGTGTCACTGACACCAACCCCATGTTGGAGACGATCTAATAAAATGGTGTGATCAACAGTGTCGAAGGCTGCACTGAGGTCAAGCAGCATTAAAATAGAGCAGTCACGGTTGTCAGCGGCGAGGAGTAGGTCATTTGACACTTTAAGGAGGGCTGATTCTGTGCTATGGCCAGTCCTGAACCCTGACTGAAATGTCTCCAGGATGCTGTTCTGGTGCAGGTAGGGAGACAATTGGCACAGAACAACCTTTTCAAGTATTTTTGACAGAAAAGGAAGCTTGGAAATGGGCCTGTAATTACTGTGCAGGGTGGGGTCAAGGTTTGGTTTTTTCAATAGGGGCTGGACTACTGCATGTTTAAAGCAGGATGGAACAGTACCAGTTGCCAGGGAGCTGTTAATAATGGAGAGGATGCTGGGACCGGTTGTGTGAAAAACCTGTTTCAGGAGAGCAGTGGGAACAGTGTCAAGGGGGCAGGTTGCAGGTTTCATAGAGGAAACTATCTCTGTGAGGGTGAGTAGACTGATGGGCTGAAAGCAGGTCAGTGTAGATGAGCAGACCAGAGGGACAGCTACATTACGTGTGGGGGGTGAAATGTTCGAACTCAACGATACAGCTTTAAACTCTGACACTTCAGCTATCAATTTGCACGCGGTCTCAAGGCTCTATTTTGGGGCAAAACGGGCACACTTCACAGCACGTTGTATCGTGGTGAAGGCTTCAACTTATTGGGGTAACTAACTGCTGTATCCACCTGAAACGTATTTATACGTAAGGTGAATAATCTATAGTACCAGCCTTATTTCTGTCTAGTCGTCGGTGTAGGTTATCCAGTGTACATATCCACACGGTCCTCGTCTAGGGCTCCTCGGGTGAAAGCGCCTGGGTAAGCAGCCCAGCCTGGATAAGCACACTAGCTGGTACGAGGAAACGTTGGTAATGCTGGTCACTGTAGAACGGTAGCCGCACGATACACTATACATAATAGACTAATAATAATAGAATAGGTCGAACCAGCTCTCTAGAACTACTGCTGTCCCACCATTTGGGAACTGTACAACTGACCACAGCACCACCTCACCATTCATCTTCAAAGGGCTGAAATGAGAATTTACGGTACTCATAATGATCTCTCCTTACAAGCCATTCCCATACCGTCCTACAAAGCCAAAGTGCACTACACACATTGCATTTTTGAAGCATTTAAAGGAAAACTCCAACATTTTGTGAAATTAGCTTATTTGACATCTTCCCTGGAGTTATAAGAAGATACATACCTTTTTCGTCTCTCTGCATGCATTGGGCTTAGGGAACGCCTGGACAGTTAGCCTAGCTTAACTTCATCACTGGAAGTGGGGCAGACATCTAACCTAGTTCACTACAGTCAGGAAATATACTCCAAATACAATCAAAATACAACTCCCAAACGTTCCCGTAAACATGTTGTGACCTGTGTATTTACCACGTCTCCCAGTCACACAAGTCACACAAGTCTCAAGTTCAAGTTCTTTAATAGTTGTCATACAGAAGTACAGAATACTTTCATACAAAATGCTTCTTACTGTTACTCTCCAGAGACTGTGCTAGACAAGATAGTATCAAATAACATAATAACATAATATAGCATGAATTTAGAAGAAGAAAATGAGGTCACAGTGTTCGGTATAGACATATGTACAATGTTCTGAGTTACCATATAATATACAATACACAATACTATGCAGTGTACTAATGTACAGTACTATCTAGTGCAAAGCAGAAATGGGATGAGGTACAATTTTAGGTACAATTTACAGTAAGGTGTACGAGTTGTAGTGCAATCCTTCATCCATAAATATAAAGTGTGGGGAGTGGGTGCTACAGTGTGTTTGTTTAAAGTGGGTGTGTGCTATAAGTGTGTGGAGTGGGTGCTACAGTGTGTTTGTTTAAAGTGAGTGTGTGCGTGTGGATGTGTGTGCTATGTGCGTTTGGTGGTTGTTGTTGTGTAGTGTTCATTCATTGTTCGTTTAGCAGCCTGATGGCCTGGGGATAGAAGCTTCTTCTGAGTCTTTCTGTGCTCGCCTTGAGACTCCTGTATCGCTTGCCTGACCGCAGCAGTTCAAAGAGGCAGTTGTTCGGGTGACTGGAGTCTTTAATGATTCTCTTAGCCTTGCCCTTGCAACGCTTGTAGTAAATGTTCTGGAGGGTGGGGAGCCCCCCTCCAATTGTGCGTTCGGCTGAACGTGTCACTCTTTGTAGTCTGCTTTGGTCTTGTGCAGTGCTATTCCCAAACCAGGAGGTGATGTTGCCGGTCAAGATGCTCTCTATTGTACATGAGTAGAAGTTCTTAAGGATCTTCTGGCTGACTTGGAACTTCCTTAGGCGCCTGAGGAAGTAGAGGCGTTGTCGTGCCTTCTTCACAACACTGTTAATGTGTGTGGTCCATGTCAAGTCCTCGGATATGTAGGCTCCGAGGTACTTAAAGCTGTTGACTCTCTCAACCGGTGCCCCGTCGATGCTGAGGGGGCTGTAGTCCTTGACCCCCGACCTCCTGAAGTCCACAATCATCTCCTTTGTTTTGCTGACGTTCAGGGAGAGGCTGTTTTCCTGGCACCATCCCGCCAGGACCTTGACCTCTTCCAGGTAGGCCCTCTCGTCGTTGGCAGAGATCAGGCCCACCACCACTGTGTCGTCAGCAAATTTGACGATTGTATTGCTACTCCGCTGAGCCACACAGTCGTGTGTGTACAGGGAGTAGAGGAGGGGACTCAGAACACAGCCCTGGGGGGCCCCTATGTTGAGGGTGATGGATGAGGAGGTGCAGTTGCCTGCTCTCACCACCTGGGGTCTGCCAGTCAGGAAGTCCAAGACCCACTGGCAGAGGTCATAGCCCAAGCCCAGGTCCCTGAGCTTGGCTATGAGTATGGAGGGGACTATGGTATTGAATGCCGAGCTGAATAGCATTCTCACATAGTTCCCCTGCCTCTTGTCCAGGTGTGATGCTGCTGTCTCCAAGTCACACAAGTCTCCCAGTCACACAAGTCTCCAAGTCACATGAGTCACACAAGTCTCCAAGTCACACAAGTCACACAAGTCCAAGTCTCCAAGTCACACAAGTCACACAAGTCACACAAGTCACACAAGTCCAAGTCACACAAGTCACACAAGTCTCCAAGTCACACAAGTCACACAAGTCTCCAAGTCACACAAGTCTCCAAGTCACACAAGTCCAAGTCACACAAGTCACACAAGTCCAAGTCTCCAAGTCACACGAGTCACACAAGTCTCCAAGTCACACAAGTCACACAAGTCACACAAGTCACACAAGTCCAAGTCACACAAGTCACACAAGTCTCCAAGTCACACAAGTCACACAAGTCTCCAAGTCACACAAGTCACACAAGTCACACAAGTCTCCAAGTCACACAAGTCACACAAGTCACACAAGTCTCCAAGTCACACAAGTCACACAAGTCTCCAAGTCACACAAGTCACACAAGTCTCCAAGTCACACAAGTCTCCAAGTCACACAAGTCACACAAGTCACACAAGTCTCCAAGTCACACAAGTCACACAAGTCTCCAAGTCACACAAGTCTCCAAGTCACACAAGTCACACAAGTCACACAAGTCACACAAGTCCAAGTCACACAAGTCACACAAGTCTCCAAGTCACACAAGTCACACAAGTCTCCAAGTCACAAAAGTCTCCCAGTCACACAAGACTCATGTGACTGGGAGACTCGTGTGACTTGTGTGACTGGGAGACAGGGTAAACACACAGGTCACAACATGTTTACAGGAACGTTTGGGAGTTGTATTTGGAGTATATTTCCTGACTGTAGTGAACTAGGCTAGATGTCTGCCCCACTTCCAGTGATGAAGTTAAGCTAGGCTAACGGTCCAGGCGTTCCCTAAGCCCAAAGCATGCAGAGAGACGAAAAAGGTATGCATCTTCTTGTCCAACTCCAGGGAAGATGTTAAATAAGCGAATTTCACAAAATGTTGGAGTTTTCCTTTAAGCGTTTCAATTGGCCAGCCAAACATGTTATCTGTGTACATGTAATATTGTACTAATTGTGTATTTATTAATGAGGTAAGTTATGCCCCGAAATCCGACGTTAGAGTCAGTGTGTCAATATAGTTACTGCACTTTAGCTTTGTAGGGCAGTATGGTTATGCTGTTAAATGAAGTAGTGGTATTGCAATGGCACCATCTCCGTCTGGAGAGAGAAGACATTTGCGCTTGATATAGCGAAGTTTACCTATCCCTATATCTTCTTGCAAGCCACTGACCTTGTATGTACCAATGTATGATGATTCACAGGGATACATGTAGTATGGCTGTTTGTGTCTGTACTTTCTGTAAATTATATATACCTCTTCCTCTGATTTAAGAATATTCTCTACTAATGCAAATCCATCTCCAACCTCAATACAATTGTCTCCTTTCTTTGTGGACAAAGTAAACCGATGAGTGGAGACCTTCCTGTACTGTTGTGAAGAAGTAAACTGTGGGGGGACAGGCCCATCAGTGTGAATATTACGCAAAATTGGATCATCTGTGGGACATGGGGATCCAACATGTGGAATTTCAGACAACCTTTTCACTACCTGTTGTAGAGGCTGATGTGGCTTGCGTAGAAGATGCTTAATTTGTCCAAGATAGTTCTCAAAAGGGAATCCTGAGATATTATCTAGAGTGCCAAACTTCCTGTATTCCTCAGCCAAATGAATAAGCTGGTGTACATTGTACACAATTTCACCTCTTCCATACACTGTCCCAAAGTGTTCAACAAAAGAAACCATCAGCTTGTGCGCAAAGGCCAACATTTCCTCAGAAATACTAGGGGACAGCAACAAGTACATTCCAACAGAAAACAACATGAAGTTGTCATACAGCTCACTGGGGAGGGAATCCTTCAAAACAACAGGACCCCAATACAACCAGAGAGACTGAATAGGATGTTGCCCAATATTTTAAACTTGTCATGAGGAAATCTTCATTATGCTCATCACTGTCAAAGACATGTTCAGGTTCAATTTCGTCATCCCCAGCTATACTTTCAAAATGTGCATTTGACTCACCTGGTGAGTCAATATTTTCACTTTGATCACTGATAGTTAGTGGTCTGTTTAGTGGCAAGTCTGAAGTTGATAAATCTAGTGGCAAGTCTGATCTAGTTGTTAAATCTAGTGGCAAGTCTGTCTTTGGTAAATCGAGCAGGCACTCAGTATAGGCTGTGACAGGATCTGTGTTCTCTAAAGAGTGATGGTTTGTCCTTGAATTAGCAGCAACAATTAACTTATAATCAGTGAGGATAGCCTGCTCTGTCTCTCTCACTAATTTGTTGACTCTACGTCTTTTAGCCCAAGAATAAGATGACATAGTGATGAGGTGCTGTAGTCAATGTAATGGTACATACATTGTGCTATTTACTTGGCTAGAACAGGTCTTTGCTTCAATTGCTGCAACGTGCGGCTTCTTGAAACTGGTACGTGATTCTGGAAAAAGAAAGAAAAAAGAGAGGAGGGTCGACATTAATGTGCTGCATTGCAATGTGCAGGGTGAAACGCTTGCATAATTCTACATTTTGATCAATATCAAGAGAGTCCATTATTATATTATTGTTATATTGTTCATTAGAAAATACCATGTATATAACCAAACGTCTAACTATATAGTCAATGTAATGGTACATAAATTGTGGTATTTACTTGGCTAGAACAATTAAGTCTCAAACAGCCTGCAAACTACCTGGCGTTCTATCGCCATGCTCTAAGACAAACTCTAACCTTAACCAACTTAGAAAGAGTGCAAGGGGAGATGAAGCATATAGCGATATAAACATAGTCATAGCATCAAATTAGTATTTAGATAAGCCACAGAAAAAAATCACGTTATAAAAATAAGCAGTTTCTAAGAAAAAACGATTTGTTATGTGAAGCGCTTTATCAACATGGGCGCCGCCATTTTGTTTGGTGACATCACCGTCGCGGTGCATTTAGCTAGCTGGCTACCTAGCCGCAGCCGGGATTCAAAGCCTCCTAACCG
>NC_140175.1:101804974-101814974 GCF_963971535.1 Notolepis coatsorum
GTCAGATGTCTGTCAGATGTCTGTCTGTCTGTCGCACGTGCGCCTCAAAATCTTTTGTCTGCATGCACATGGGACGACAGTGGCTCAGGAGGTAGAGTGGTCGTCTGGTGATCGGAAGGTTCCCGGGGGTTTGATCCCCGCCTCCTCCCAGACAGCGTGCCGAAGTGTCTCTGAGCAAGACATTTAACCCTCCTAACTGCTCTCGATGAGCAGGTTGGCACCTTGCATGGTCGCCTCCGCCGTCGGTGTGTGAATGTGTGAGTCGATGTGTGAATGCGAGGAACAATTTGTAAAGCACTTTGGATAAAACCTGCTATATATAAATGCAATCCGT
The DNA here is from genome assembly GCF_963971535.1 of Notolepis coatsorum. Taxonomy (NCBI): domain Eukaryota; kingdom Metazoa; phylum Chordata; class Actinopteri; order Aulopiformes; family Paralepididae; genus Notolepis; species Notolepis coatsorum. The sequence goes on from NC_140175.1 coordinate 101,805,309, forward strand.
TTACCACCGGCCGGTTAGCACACAGTGTTTTTTTCCCAACCCTTTGACTCAAACTGTATCTTATACCCTCTGTTGCCCCGTTAGAGGCCCTCCTTTCAGCTGGGGGGTCTAAGGTCAGTTTCCATTCTCCCTTGTAACCTTCAACAATCCAGTTGTCCATTAGGCGTCTGGGTGTCGTGCTCATCCATAGTAAGTTGCTCTTTTTATGCTGCCGGCTGCTTTTAGGCTGTTGCTCATTCATCGTTTCCTGTTACAACTGGGCTCTCTTACAGGAAATCTGCACATGGTATCATTCCTTTCCTTTTCCATTTAAACACATGTCCATTATTTAGACATTTAGCTGATGCTTTTATCCAAAGCGACTTACAAGGTCAGCAGGAAGGGTACAACTCTGGCAGTAAGTAAGACTGTTCGTCAAACAGTGTTGAAACTTGGATGCTACTGTACAGTCTTGAGTGCATACTAATAAAGACATATTAGCATAGTAGGTAGTAATATAGGCAAGGACGAGTATTTAGTCAGCAAAGTGCATGATAGTAAAAGACAGTAACACACAGGCATTTACACATTGTATTCTCATTAATAGTTTAAATATGCTTGGTTCTCCGTTAATCAAAAAGAGTAGTAACACATTATAAATCTTCCAGGTATCCCTATAAAACCCAGTACATACGTACTGTAAATGAGATCAAATCCAGACTCTATAACAGCTACCCAATTGCTCATGCAATGGTATAAGCTTGAATGGATAATTGTTTCTCATGCAAATGAGATGCAAATAGCACACGTTAACATAAAGATGGGCCTCAGCCCTGCTCCTGACCCTCCTCTTGTCCGTCAAACATAGTCTTGCATTTTTTGGTTGATGGGCTGAGTTATCTGAGGGACTTTCTGATCCTGATCTATCGGAAAACTTAACATTATGCATATATTATATTATTTAGAAGTAATTGTACTTTTCTCTTCCATGTGTAAAGTTATCAGTTCCTCAGACCCTATTATCTTACAGTCTATAGCTACAATACACACAGACGTGCTATTTCCCCCCTGAATGTTCATCTTTGTAGAATCCCTCTGCGGACAGTAGTACTGTGATGGTATTAGGCTTGAGAGCTATTCAGCTGTGCATGTTAAGTGCAATCATTATAATCACTTTATCACTCTGCTGCACTCACACTTTTTTCTTTCTCTGCCACTTTTACAGAATTCCAACAGAGCTTTCTTTGTCATGTGAAATAACTATGGGTCATACTGTCTTTGGTAATTTGACATGCATGGTGAAACCCTTCACAAGCAGTGGACAGCCTTGGAATTACAATTTTAGTTGGACCACATAAGAATATAAGGTAACACTTTATAATAACACTCAGTTATAAGACATTTATAAGTTATTTGTAGATAATGAACCAATCATGAACAAACCATTTATATACATTCGTAAATGATTATTAACCTGTTAAGCCCTATATTCTGAAAATCCGCCTAAAAATACATACCTAAGTAAATGGAAGATTGCTCCAATTCTACAGGGCCATTTGCACATGTGCATGTTCTTGGTATCTAGGGACATCTATGGATCTCAGGGAATGTATTCCCAGTGTCAGAAATATTGTATCTGTTACTAGGCTTGAGTAAATTGTGATTTAAAAAAAGGAGAATATAAAATAATTTTCTTGGCATCTTTGACAGTGGATAACACCATGCTAAAAATGACCACTGACCACCAATGAAAAACTGCCACTGACCCTTTGTCGTGTGGCAGTGCAAGGGTTAACCTTCTGTATTGTCGCAGTGAATGTGTTAACCCTTTGGTAGTGTGGTAGTGACAGGGTTAAAATATGAATTATGTCATTATGCATTCAAACCCATGGCAGTTGAAACTTCATTTGAGTATCTGTGTCCTCAGAACACAGTGAGTTCCCTAGTACAGGTATCAAAACATGAATTGGGGACATGTGACCCGGTCCCTCTGTCATTCTTCAGATTTGTACAGACTATGAAAGTACAGCATGTAAGCTTTCAAATGATATCATGATGATGATGTCATACATTGAACATATTTAAGAAGATATGCTTAATTGAATCTAAACCTCAATAATGTTTTTTTATATATACAGTTTACTATATATATATATCCACATAGTCTGTACATACCTGTATATAAATCCTATTTACGAAATTAACACTGCATTGAACCCCATGTTAAATATATCACATTGTATAATGACAATACATTTGAATCTAATCTAATCTAATCTAGTTCTCACTCTCTGCCTGGGTCAGGATTTCAGTAATGATGACTTTCTGTTCTACTTACTGATGTAAAAGGTCTTTTAGACTATGTGTAATTGTTAGGCTAACACACTTGGATAATGTTGCACCAGATGTTTTGAGAAGTCAGGTTGTCATTTTAGATGTGAGGGCTGGGTAAACACTGCACGCTTCCCAACGGGGGGGGGGGGGGGGGGGGGGTGGCGTGCTGAACATTCAGCTTCACGCACCTGAGAGTGGTTGGCAATCAGCTCGTCGGGAGAGTACAAGTATTGCCGAGTGCCTTCCTTCGTTTTGTATGCTACCATCTACTGCCGCGTCTCCGGTGTGAGACGTCGTGCCATCTGTACACTACCATCTACTGCCACGTCTCCGGTGTGAGATGTAGTGCCATCTACATCTGTATTCTACCATCTACTGCCGCGTATCCGGTGTGAGACGTCGTGCCATCTACTGCCGTATGGTGCCGCGTACTGCCGCGTCTCCGGTGTGAGACGTCGTGCCATCTACTGCCGTATGGTGCCACGTACTGCCACGTCTCCGGTGTGAGATGTTGTGTCGCTCCCCATTTTCCCCGGGGAGGATTCCTGTGCGTGTGCATTCTCTCTCTCTCCGTGGCTCCTTGTTTTTTGGTGTGAGACGTCGTTGTCGCTCCCCATTTTCCCCGGGAGGATTCCTGTGTACTCTCTTATTCCGTGGACCCTAGTTTGTTGAGTTGCCCATCGGCAGTTGCTCTGGTGAGTCTTGTACAGACTAGACTTAGAACATTTCACAGTATTCCTGGGCCCTCATGCATCAACGTGTTCTACGCACAGATCTGTGCGTAACCCGTGCGTACGATCATTTCTAAGCAAAGAGTGGGATTCATCAACTTCAACTTGAACTTGACTTCGTGCTTACATCTACGCACATTTCGAGATGCTTCCAGCTGCAGACCTTCAGACCAGCGCTTACAAGCCCCGCACATACAAGCACCGCACATAGCAACCCCTCGCTTCCATTGGCTGATTTTGGTGACGTAATTTGGGTCCCACCCAATGGCTGAGGTTCTGCAGACGCCTCTCTGATTGGTTGGGCTCCATTTCTGCAGCCCCCTCTTTGATTGGTTGAGCGAAGCCCCTCTCTGATTGGTTTAGCTCGCCATGCGGTAAAATGCGGATGTAATGTTATCATCTCAAGAAGATACAAATAAATATACTACCAGATTCGCGTTTATAACGTTATTTCGCGTGACTTCGCGGTTTATTCATAACGTTATGCACATTTCACAACACAGCCAGCTGTCAGAAACTGTACATTGTAACGTTATATGTTTATTCACGTAACGTTATTTCACGTGACGCGTTCAACTTGTTTACACTCCCCACTTACTGAAACTGTACCATGACGCACTCCCCACTTAACCCAGTTAATGCCTTAACTAGACAGTTAACAATATAACATTTAGATTAATTAACCCAGTTAATGCCTTAACTAGACAGTTAACAATATAACATTTAGATTAACACAGTTAATGCCTAACTAGACAGTTAACAATATAACATTTAGATAGAGAGGCTGGTGGTCAAGTCAAGAGTTTTATTTGTCACAAGTTGTTTATTTGCATACACGTTTATGGGACAGTTTTCTACACCTGACTGAACGGTCTGGGGACAAATGATTAAGGTGGGGTTACAATGATATCAAGGATGAATATGAAAAAGGGGATCTGATCTGATGGTACTTGTACTTTATAATGTGTTATATATGTATGTACATGGATTTTATGTCCGGATGGTATATCTATGGAATGGTCACTGTCTCTATCACACTCTCATATGCGCATGTTTAGCCGCATACAAGTATCTAGGATACACATATTCATATGTGTACATAATAGGTTTACACACACTCATATGCACAAGGCTAAGTTATACATGTCAGGGGCACACATACATGCACATACTCACTTATAGGAAATAGGCATACACACACCTACATATACACATAGTTGAGGTATAGGCTCTCACTGACACATATGGGGGATATACATGTACATAGGAGACACACACATACGTAGCTGAGACGCACATATATATGCACACCTGAGATATACACTCACATAGGGGGCGGAGGCACACATGGATACGAGACACACACAAGAGATAGGAGTACAGTCGCATACCTGGAAGATGCACACACACACACATGTGAGGCATGTACACATGCTTACGTGATACACGTACCCACATACATATGTTGGAGACACACATGCATGCATGCTATCATGCACACCTACATGTGTCTGGGACGCTTTCTCTCACATGCAATATGGAGAAGGGTGGCATCCCGATAGAGGATGCAGCACATACCTGCTCGCAGGTAGATCGGTCTACATGCAAAGTATATATATCAGGGATGTATACGCACAATGTATAGTATAGTATTTTTCTTTTTTTCGTAAGTCTTTTTTATTTTCCATGTCAGTTGTTAATGTATTTGTATGAGTCCTTTACATGTTTTGTATGTTCTTACAAAAAAGAAAAAGGCAAATCTTGGAAGTTGCATATGGTGATGTGGAAAGAGATGTTTTGAATATTGGAGAGATTTGTGCAAAAAATATCAAAAAAAAAAAAAAAAAATTAAATGCGGGTGGTCGTGCCCGCAAAGATGTGCATAATACAATAGTAATAACATATAATAGAATCCAATAGAACGACATTGTGCAATAAAACAAGTAAACAGAGTAGGGCATATCGGTATATGTACATAAGTTATTTACAGAGCATGGTAGGACATGCTAGGTCCTGTGGTAGTGCAATATTAGCTACGGATGAGGCACTGGGTCTTTATGTACATGCTATATTGGTGGTCAATGTCACTTCGGATTGCTACGACACATCTCTACTGCTTGTGACAGGCTGTGGTGCGTTCCAGACTTTACTCCTGTTGGGAAACTATAGCGATGGTCTGTGCTCACCACACTTTTCTTCGGCCTCCCCGCAGCGAGCCGTCGTCGACCCCCGAGCTTCATTTTACGACGGGCAACAGAGGTGGGTTGAGCCGCTATACTTGGCCCAGCACGGTTAGCGACTCGCCTGAGTGCGTGTGCACGTTTTGATGCATGGCTGATACCAGAGCGGCCGAAGGTGTGTAGCGCTGACAGCAGCTTGGAGGGATTCCCCTTCAGCTGATTGAAGGTCTTTATCATGGCTTTATCATCACCACCCTCTGTAGAGCCTCTTGCTCTGCCTTTGTGCAGCTGGATAACCACACAGACTTCACACAGACTGTCTGTACAATACTGCTGTAGGCCTATAATACTTATGTAAATAAGTAAGGCAATTGAAATATATCTGCAGTACAGCTCAATACACACAATTGTTAAGGGGATGCAGACCAGAGAAAGACTTCCGTCTTGTTTACATCAGGGTCCCCCATTTTCAATTCATCATAAATGTACAGTTCCCTCCCCCTTGTATATATTTACTGTATGTCACAAATGTAACAGTACTGCATGGTCTGCATCCCCTTAACAATTGTGTGTATTGAGCTGTACTGCATTCTGCAATCTGTTAATAAAGTTTTCAATCAATCAATCAATAAATCAATCAATCAATCAATCAATCAATCAATCGGTCACTGTACCCATTCTGCAATCTGTTAATAAAGTGTTCAATCAATCAATCAATCAATCAATCAATCAATCGGTCAGGTCACGTGTACCCATTCTACAATCTGTTAATAAAGTTTTCAATCAATCAATCAGGGCCTGTGGTCACGTGTACCCATTCGGCAATCTGTTAATAAAGTTTTCAATCAATCAATCAATCTGTTAATAAAGTTTTCAATCAATGAATCAATGAATCAATGAATCAATCAATCAATCAATCAATCAATCAATCAATCAATCCCGCAGTGCAACGTGACCCAAATCATACGGCAATCTGTTAATAAAGTTTTCAATCAATCAATCAATCAATCAATCCCGCAGTGCAACGTGCAACGTGACCCAAAATCACGTGACCAAAATCAGCCAATGGAAGCGAGGGGTTGCTATGTGCGGGCTTGTATGTGCGGGGCTTGTAAGCGCTGGTCTGAACGGCTGCAGCTGGGTACTATTGCACATTTCGGACCTGGCGTACCTCGCGCCCAGTGGTAGAATATATTATTACAACAAGGAAATGAGCTTCTGTGCATAATAACACGGGATGTTCTATGAACCGTAGTTCATTATAGTTCATTGTAAAATAGCAACAGTAGTGTAATTATGGTCAAAACCCTATAAATAGCATTTGGAATAATAGATCTTTCTCTCAGAATGAATGCAGCATGTCATATATGTTACGATGAATTGAAAATGGGGGACCCTGATGTAAACAAGACGAAAGTCTTTCTCTGGTCTGCATCCCCTTAACAATTGTATGTATTGAGCTGTACTGTACTGTACCCATTCTGCAATCTGTTAATAAAGTTCTCATTCATTCATTCATTCATGGTTTATATAGCGTTATCGGAATATACGGGGTGTAGGCTACTGACTGACTGCGCTCCGCGTAGCTTGATTGATTGATTGATTGATTGAAAAGTTTATTAACAGATTGCAGAATGGGTACAGTACAGTACAGCTCAGTACATACAATTGTTAATTGGGGATGCAGACCAACTTTCATCCTGTTTACATCAGGGTCCCCCATTTTCAATTCATCATAAATCATAAAGCTCAACTCGTTATTATTTTGCGCACAGACCGCCGAAACACGGGAACGTTTTGATTATATTTAAAAGGCTTTACGTTAAACGAAACAAGTGGAATTTCGAAGCTGTAAGCAGAATAAGTCATATGAATATAGTGTTCTTCCCCCTTTTTACTGTACAAGAAAGAATAGAAAACGCATTGCAAGGACACCATGCAGATAGTGGACAGACTATATGATGGAATTCAAGTTCATGTATTGAAAGGCAGGATACATCATACATGCAGTGAGATTCATTGTTCTTGTATATGCTCTCGTATTATATTGTTTATATAGGCTACCCAATACTGACATCAAAATAGATTGTAGTAGTATGCCTCTAGAAATCATGCAGCAGGTAGAAAATTGACGGGAGATCCATCGCGATTTGGAATAGAATTGAGGAGAACTTTAATCCGTGGGTATTAATCAAACAACACGGGAAAAGGCAGTCATATTCCAGCGCGGTCTTTATTAGCCGACAACAAAATAGATGCCTCTAAAAATCATATAGCCAATCGAACACAACTAATAAAGGCATTCATATTGTACAGCACGGTTATAATGACACACAACACAACCAACGCCAAACAGTGGTCAACGAACGGTCTTTATTAGTATTTTGAGCTGTCCAGGCAGAATTGCAGCAATGGTCTTAGGGAGCCGTTGATATCTGACATCACCGTTTACAAATCCGCCTTTTATTTATCCACCTCCGTTACGAGGACCTCCACCTCGGTGTCTGTGTAGTTTCTCTTTTTCGTTCGCTTTGCCATCCTCCAACATTCCACGCACAGGGATTCCCTCATGGTATTTGAAGGGGAGGGCCTGACCATATTTGGTTGGTCGGGGCGGTTTTGGTATGCAAATACGTGAAAGCGTGCACGAGCTGCGGCGCAGGGCCAAGGTGGGATTCATCATGACAGGTGTGCGTAGAGCCTGCTTACGCACGTGTGATGAATGCCGACTTCCCTGTGCGTGCGCTAGTTCTAAATTCCGTGCTTACGTGTGGAAGTAGGTCAAGGTCAAAGTCCACGTTGATGAATGAGGGCCCAGGACTCTAGTGTATTCGCCCTTAAAGGGACAGTGCTGCATTTTTTGTTGTATAATAAATTACACCTTGTTTTTGGCTAACTCTCATACCTGTCTTGTGTTGTGCTATTGGGGTCGCTTACAAACCGTAACATTAGATTTGTTTTTGAACTTTTAAAGCATCTCACCCCGTTTTCCTTCGATCTCAGGCTTTCAGCAACAGTCGTGATTGGAGGATCAAGAAAATAGGGCGGGGCCTGAGATAGGTCAATCGTTTTCGAGAAGGCTACGATCTCATACATTATAAAAAAAACATATTTTATAATTAATAAGACTGAGAGCTTATATCTTTCAACAGAGTTCTGGACTAGATGATATTCATGCATATTTAAAGAACACCCTGAGTAATCACCAGTGGCGGCTGGTGAAAATAATTCTAGGTGGGGCCAGACAGTGAGATTTTTTTACTGCCGGTGGAACATCACGTATGAATTGGAAGAGCCATCGTGTGTCGCGCTAACCCTTCGAGAAGCTTTGTGGTCCGACAATTTCCGACGACGATAACAACTATTAGCGTGTTATTTCCTGGTTGATGTGATTCGGGACGGGCAGCTGCTGTAATGTCTCATGTTGTTGAGTCCCTGCATTCATCATTGTTGACGTCATCAGTCCGTGCACCCCTGGCTAACACACCACAGACTCTGCTTGGGGCGCTAGAAAAAGTGCCCTTCAGGCATCATATTAGACGCTGATTGGCAACATTTAGTTGCTAGGTGCATTTATGTTGCCCTGTGAATTTTTCCATTGGCTGCATTGCGTACTGACGGCCAGTCAGTGGGGCGATATTTCTAGCGCCCCAGAAGAGAGAGGGGGTGAACATGACGCACAAACAATGATTTATATTTGATATATTATACGTTATTGTGCATTCTAAACACAAACATACTTAAAATGAGTAATTATTATTTATTGAATCTACTACTATTAGAGAAAAATCCAAAACCACTTCTTTCTTCTTTCTTCTTCTTTCCACCAGGGGGGGCGGCGCCCTAGCGCCCTCTATGGACCAGCCGCCACTGGTGTAGCTGTAAGGTGTGACCACCGGACTCCCTGCTCTACTGTTAGTAATAGTCAGGGCCGCCTCAGGGGGTGTGCGAGCAGTGCGGTCGCACAGGGCCTCGCGGGAAGGGGGGCATAAAAAAAAAAAAAAAAAACATTTATTTTTTATTATAATTTTTTTTGCGAGGCCCCCCTTCCCGCGAGGCCCTTTTTCATCACATACCTAAAATCTAGTTTTGCTTATATGCTTATATATTTCACATTAGACACGTTTGTAGAATGTGTCTGACTTGTTCCTGGCTCTGAAGCTCTGCAGATATACTATTGGAGCTCTGTGGCTCTGCATACACTATTGGAGCTCTGCGGCTTTGCAGCAGATATACTATTGGTTTCAACGAGGGGAGGGGTTACAGGTAAGGTAGTCGGCCGGCGTGCGTCTGTCAGTCTGACTATTTCCACAGGAGCGCGTGCAGCATTGGAGGTTATGCCAGCCAAGACGAAGAGGACAGTCGTTGGGCAGATGGACTGAAGATTGAAAGTTGTTGCATGTTAGAAAGTTCAGTCAGGCTAGCCATGTCGGCTTAGCTAA
>NC_140175.1:101819974-101822474 GCF_963971535.1 Notolepis coatsorum
CACACACACACGGACTCCTCTCACACACAGCAAACAAAAGTTATTTAAAGTACACTTCCACTTTAATTTGTATTATTTAATTTATTTATCTTGTTATGAGTGATTGCTGTATTGTTCTTCAAATACATTTTCATTTAAAGTGGCTTAAAGATCCAAATTCAAATGTTGCATGAGTCATTATTTTAATTTGCTATGGGATCATCATGTTATGATGTTGTTGTTTGGTCCTGACAAGAGTCTCAAAGTCTGGGGTGATGGTAGACAAGCAACTCTGAGGTCATGCTCAATGTCCAATCTGTTCCTCTGCTCTGTCTTCAGCTGGACCAGAGCTGAGAAGCCACTTTCACAAAGATAGGTAATAAAAAAAAAAAAAAAAAAAAAATGTTGTTGTTGTTGTTGTTGTTGTTGTTTACATTGGTTTCCGATTAGTCGACTAATCGAAAAAATAATCGGCAGATTAGTCGACTACCAAATTAGTCATTAGTTGCAGCCCTAGATGTCACGCAGCAGGTCCACCTCGAACCAACCTGAGTATGAGTCGACCAGCACCAGGTGGTGTCGTCCATTCCACTCGAAGATGTCGGTCGCCACGGTTGACCACGGTAAGTCTGGAATGGGATGCAGCTTGAGTGGCTCCCTTTGTTTGTGTTGTTTTGTGCTGTTGCAGACGTGGCATGATGCCGACTTCTCCTCGATATCCTTTGCCATGGCAGGCCAAAACACAATGTCCCTCGCCCTGCGCTTGGTCGACTCTGTGCCAGGGTGGCCTCTGTGCAGGATCGTGATGTAGTCCATTTGCAGTGATTTGGGAATGACGGCTCTTGAGCCCTTCATGATGACGCCATCGTCGATTGTGAGCTCATCTCTGAATGCAAAGTATTGGCGAGCCCCTGGCGGCAGCGTCGACTCCTTCGCAGGCCATCCGTGGTTGATGATGTTGCATATTTTCTGCAGGGTTGGGTCCCTTTCTGTGTGTTCCTTGAGCTCGTTCAGACGTGATGAGGAAATGTGTCTCACTGCCATAACCTCAAAGTCTGTCTTTTCACCACTAAGTCGGTCTGTGGTTTGTCTGGGAGCACGTGACAACGTGTCCGCGAGATACATGTCCTTTCCCTTCTTATACCTCAGCTCAAAATCGTACCTTTGGAGTCTAAGCATCATACGCTGCAGTCTGGCTGGAGCCGTGTGTAGGGGCTTTGACAGGATGGTGACCAGCGGTTGATGATCTGTTTCGATTAGGATGTGCTTTCCGTATACGTAGTCGTTGAACTTGGAGCATGCGACCACTACTGCGAGGAGCTCCTTCTCGATCTGTGCATATCGCCTCTCCGTCTCCGTCAAGGTGCGGGATGCATAAGCGACTGGGACACCGTCCTGTAGACACGCCGCGCCTAGGCCATACTGGGAAGCGTTGCACGTGAGTGTGACAGGCTTGCGGACATCGTAGTACATCAGCGTGGGTGGGTTTGAGAGACACTGTTTCAGCGCGTCAAATGCGTCTTGGTGCTGCTTGTACCAACACCATTCCGTGTCATGGTGCGTTAGGTGTCGCGAGGGCGCTGAGATTTCACTGAAGTTTGGGACAAACCTGGCCAAGTAGTTTACCATGCCGAGGAATCGCTGCAGAGCCGTTACATCTTCTGGTGCAGGCAGCTCGCTGATCGCTTGTGTCTTTGATGGGTCTGGCTTTAGACCCTGACTTGTGAACAGGTGTCCAACGTAGCCGACTTCTTTCAGTCTGAACCTGCATTTCTTGGAGTTGAGCCGTAAGTTGACTTCACGTGCTCTGTCGAGGACTTTCTTGAGATTTTCGTCATGCCCTTTCTCGCTGCTTCCTCCAACGATAATGTCATCGACTATCACTGCACAGGGGTATCCTGCGAAGTGGATCAATGCAGAGGAGTATGTCATCTGAGTTCTTCTTGTGGGTTGCTACCATTGAAGATACCCACTCAGTGGGTTCTGAGACTGGTGTTATGATGCCTGTGCTTACCATTCTGTCCAGTTCCATCTTAACCTTCTCTCGCATAGCGACTGGGATCCAGCGTGCTGGCCTGACGACAGGCGTGGCCTCTCGGTCGATTTTCATGGAGTAGGTGTAGGGGAGCCTACCCACCTCGTCCTTGAAGAGGTCTGAATAGTCCGAGAACATCTTGTGTGAAAAGTTTTCCTCATCTGTCAGATGCAGCTGGTGTATCTCCTTACTGAGTGTGACCAGTCCCATGCTAAGGCTGTCTTGTAAACCCAGCAGCGTCTGGACGTCTTGTTGCACCACGTGGAACTGTAGGGAGTGGGACTTGTCTGTTATGTAGCATGCTAGGGTTGCTGTCCCCAAGGTGTATATTTCATTTCCTCCGTAGGCAACCAGCCTCGCTGTCCTGGAGCGATCCACTCTCTCTTTGTATTTCACTTGGTTAAACGTTTTGCGAGATATCACGTTGCACTTGGCTCCGGTGTCCACTTTGAGCTCGACAGGGATTCCGTGGACCTGGACTCTGCA